>NC_087193.1:992500-1190000 GCF_035594125.1 Scylla paramamosain | reverse complement strand
TGAGTGATGAAGAGTTTTCAGAAGAGGTTGAGGAGGAGGAGAGAAGAAGGAAGAAGAGAAGGAAAGACAAATATTATTGAAGGAAACAAGAATGAGGAAGAAGGGAGAAGAGAAGTGAAGGCAAACATTATTGAAGGAAACAAGAATGAGGAAGAAGAGGAGGAGGAGAGAAGAAGGAAGAAGAGAAGTGAAGGCAAACATTACTGAAGGAAACAAGAATGAGGAAGAAGAGATAGAAGAAGAGGAGGAGGAGGAGAGAATAAGAGATGGTGGTAGAGAAAACAGAAGAAAAAAGAAGAAGAAGAAGAAGGAGAAGTAGAAATAGAAGTGAAAGAGAGAAATGAGAACAAGGAAGAAATAGAAGAGGAGGAGGAGGAGGAGAGAAAACACAGCAATGAAACAAAAAGAGAGAGAGAAAACACACAAAAACAGAAGAGAAAGAGGAAAAAGAGGACGAAAAGAAAAGAACAACACAACTACAACAACAACAGCCAAAACATTTCAATCCAACCACAACCGTCACATCCGCAGCCTCTCCCCACATTACCTGGCCCCCCACCCTTCTCCAGCCACCTCTGGGGACTTGCGGGGGGGGGGATGGGGACGTGTACAGCAGTAACAGCAGCACAAGGGACCGTTCTGTTGGCGAGTTCAGCGTCACTGCCATAAGTCATCATAATGTCGCTAAATTCACCCAACATTCCGAGTTTGGTTCAGAATTTAATGGAGAAATCTGAGGCAACGCTGAGCCTCTGCAGGGGTGTTGCCGCAGGGGATACCATCACAGGGGACTCGCATAGGGTACCCCTGACTCCTCTGCACCACAGTTTGCTGCATTCCACTGCAGGAGTGCGAGAGAAAGTGAGTTATTTTGTAGGTAAATTGTTCAAGAGGAATGTAAACAAGCCAGCCACTAGGGTGTTGCCACAGGGGACACACAGAGGCTACCATAGATCATCCACAGCACCATAGGCTACCACAGTGAGCTACACAGCCTGCCACAGCCCCCAGAACACCACAAACCCTATCACAACTTGACAAAGAACCCAACCACATCTACCACACCAAACACACCACAGTCTTTCACAGCCTATCCTACCATGGTCAGGCCTCTCACAGCCTACCACAGCCTACCCACTACCACAGTGGTGTCACAGAGAGCATGGCACAGTGACACAACCTCTCTTCCCTCTTCCTCCTCCTCCTACTTTGAACTTAAAACAACCTCTCTTCCTCCCTCAATCCTCCCTCCCTACCTCCCTCCTCCTCCTTGTTTGTGACTAGTTTATAAGTGTGAAAGTTTGTGTTAAGTTCATTGTAGTGGATATTAAGATGTTTATACTTAACTTACTCACTTATGGAAACTTAGAAAGACTTGAAGGTTACTTAGAAAGAACTGGAGGAATAGATGGTTAGTTGTTTTGTATTGAGAGAGAGAGAGAGAGAGAGAGAGAGAGAGAGAGAGAGAGTGGTCAGGTGCCTTGTAATAATGATAATAATAATGATAATAATAATAATAATAATAATAATAATAATAATAATAATAATAATAATAATAATAATAATTCGAACAAAAATACCTGTCCATTGAAAATATTCATTTTTTTATCATTATTATTACTACTACTACTACTACTACTACTACTATCGATATTTATTTTTTCTCATACAGTTAGGTGTATTATGGTCATTTTTTTTTATAGTAGTAGTAGGTCTAGTCATCACACACACACAAAATTTCATATTAAACTTGTATATATATTTCTGTATATTTCAATTTTTATTTTAATTAGCTTTATTTCTTATTTATTTCAATGAGTTTTACTAATGCACTAGATGTTTAGACCTGTGTGTGTGTGTGTGTGTGTGTGTGTGTGTGTGTGTGTGTATTTACCTAGTTGTGCTTTATGGGAAAAGAGCTATGCTTGTGCTGTGCCATTTCCATATCTTTTAATATCCAACTTAGCCTTGAATCCATGTATACTTTCTGCATTTACTATCTCCTCATCCAGACTGTTCCATACATCAATACTTCTATATGGGAAACTATACTTTTTGACGTCTCTTCTACAAGCACTCCTCTTCAGCCTTTTTCCATGTCCTCTAGTGTCCCATGTATCCCAGACCATTAAGTCGCTCCAGTCCACTTCCTCTACTCCCTCATATGCTTTATCGCAATCAAGTCTCCCCTTTCTCTCCTCTTTTCCAACGTTGGTAGATGTATCCTTGCCAGTCTCTCTTCATATGACAAGTCCCTGATACTTGGTACCATCTTCATAGCTGCTCTCTGAACTCTCCAACTTCCTTATATCCTTTTTCTTGTATGGCGACCACACTACTGCTGCATATTCTAGTCTAGGTCTTATCAGTGACACGATCATCTTCCTGACCATCTCTTCATCCATATATGCAACGGCCTGCCTTATTCTTCTCAACAAGTCATAGGTTTCTCCTGTAATTTTGCTAATGTGTCTCTCCAGGGTCAGGTTCCCAGTCACTGTAACACCGAGATCCTTTTCCTCTTCTGCTCCACTCAACCTTACACCATTCAACACATAATTTCCTTTTACTCTTCTTGTACTTGTTCCAAATTCTATTACTTTACACTCCTTTAAATTAAATTCCATTTCCTATCTATAACTCCACTTTGGTATCTTGTTCAGGTCTTCTTGTAACGTTCCAAAGTCCTCTGCACTCTCAACTTTCTTCAGCAACTTTACATCATCCGCAAAAAGGCTCATGTAGCAGTTCACACTCTCCGTCATATCATTTATATAAACTGCAAACATGATTGGTGCAAGTACTGAGCCTTGAGGTACTCCATTTATGACTTCCCTCCATGATGATTTTTGATCTTTTACCACTGTTCTCATTTCTCTGTTTGTCAAGAAATTTTCCATCCATCTCAGCAGGCCCCCCCTTAGCCCACCATTATGCTTCAACTTCCGCAACAATTTCCTGTGTGGCACTTTATCAAAGGCTGCCTTCAGGTCTAAATAAACACAATCAGCCCATCCATCTCTTTCTTGCATTATATCCACCACTCTAGAATAAAAACTCATTAAGTTTGTAACACACGATCTCCCTCTCCTAAATCCAAATTGTTGCTTTATTATCACTTCATTTCCTTCTAGGTACTGCATCCATTTATCCTTCACCAATCTTTCACACATTTTGCACACTACACTTGTTAGAGACACAGGTCTGTAGTTTAAGGGCTCCTCTTTACTACCACATTTGTAGATTGGCACTATGTTGGCTCTCTTCCATTCAATTGGGACTCTACTTTCAATTAGGGAGCTCTCAATAATATTATGTATTACCTATGTCAGCTGCTGATTGCACTCTTAGTATCCATCCTGACACTCCGTCAGGTCCAGGGGCCTTCCTAACATCTAGTCCCTCCATCTATTTCTGGACATCCTCTTCAGTCACTTGGATTTCCCCCAGACCCATTTCTTCACTCATCTCACTCTGCCACACAAATGTTCTCTCTTTTGTGAATACTGATTGAAAACTGTTCATTATGTCTGCCAATTCAGCTGGATCCTCACACATTTGACCATTCACCTTCAATCTGTTTATTCCTTCTCTATTTTTCATTTTGCTGTTCACATATCTGAAGAATAGTTTTGGTTCCTCTTTGCATTTGTCCATAACATCTTTCTCATAATTTTTCCTTTCTTCTCTAATAACCCTTACATATTCATTTCTTTTAGTTGTGTAGTTTTGCCATAGCTCCTTCATATTTTTCCTCCACCATCTATTCCATGCCATTTCCTTCTCCTCTCTAGCTTTTTCACATCTTCTATTATACCAGTCATTGTTATATCTTCTCTTTGTCTCTACTTTTGGTACATATCTTTTCACTCCCTCTTCATAAATATTGATGAAAGCTTTCCACTTCTTTTGCACATTACTTGCTGTGATAAGTGTACTCCAGTCTGCTTCACCAAAGTATCTCCTCATTTGTTCAAAATTTGACTTACCATAATTAAATCTTTCACATCTTCTGTTGTACCAGTCATTGTTATATCATCTTTGTCTCTACTTTTGGTACATATCTTTTCACTCCCTCTTCATAAATATTGATTATTGTTTGAGTCCAAAGTCAGCAGCAATCTGTGGCAAACTCAGAAGAATGTCTGGTCAGAAACAGTTGTATCCCCCTACCTTCCCCCCCCCCCAATTCCTGCCATTGCATATCACATTGTGGGTAAAATATTTGGATTGTATTTTGAATGTTTCTTTTTTTTTTTTGTTATTAGTGGATGTGATTTATTTATTTGTTTATTTATTTTATTTTTTTTCGTGTGTGGTGTCAGTTTTTGTAAATCTCCAAAGTGCATTATTTTTTTTTTCAATTTCTTCTCAGTAAGTCTTAAAAACACATTTTCAGAAATAACTTTTAGTCACTTATTTTTTGTATTATTTTGCTGATATGAATCTTAAAAAAAAAATGGATTTGGGATAAGCTTGATACGGTGTTTGGGGTGTTTGGCTAAGAATAAATTGTGTTTGGGATAACCTGGGCAGTGTTGTGTTTGGGGTATTTGGTGAAAGATAAACTGTAGTTGGGAGAAGGGTGTGTGTGTTTGGGTATTTGGTGAAGGATAAACTGTAATGAAACTGGAATGGAAGTGGTAGAATGTTTCGATAAAGAATAAGTTGTTTGTGATGGAAAAATTGTGTTTATAAGATATTTAAGTGGAAGATAAGCTGTGTTTTGAATTAGGTATGGATGTGGTTTTTGATGTTTGGTGAAGGATAAACTGTTGTAATTGGGATAAAATGGTGTTCGAGATTGTGAATACTTATTAAACTTGATTATTTCATGGTATCTGTAAATCTTATTGGTCTTCCTCTCTTTCTCTTCCTCCTCTTCCTTCAATTCTTTGTCATTCTTTCTCTCATCCTTGTTGTCTTATGTTTCTTGTTCCTCCTCTTCTTTTCTTTCTCTTCCTTCTCATGTTTCTTCTTCCTCTCTTCCTTTGTTGTCTTGTGTTTCTTCATCCTTCTTCCTCCTCTTCCTCTCTTCCCTGTTGTGTCACATTCCTTTTTCCTTTTCTTCCTCCTCTTCCTTTTGCCTTGTTCCTTCTCTCTTCTCTTATTCCTGTCTTCCTCTTTCCATTTGTTGTTGTTGTTCCTCTTCCTTCTCTGTGTCTTTTCATCCTTCCTCCTCCTCTCTTCCTTCACTTGCATGTCTTCCTTTAATGCATCTGTACCTCCTCTTCTTCTCTTTACTGTCTTGCTTAAGTAAAATTCAGGTTTGTCTAATATGTTATCACTGAGAGCAGGAAAATAAGTTTATTGTTATTATTATCATCTTTTATTGTTAATATTTTTCTTTAGTGTTACTTTATTATTACTTATTATTACAACACTGAACTTTGTATAGAGATAAACATTTTGATAACATATTCACCTAAACTTGAATATCTTTTTGTTAGAAAGGAGAGAAAAATAATTAAAAATCTTGTGTCTATTTTCTTCTTGTCTTGTAAATTTTTACAGCACACAGCACTTTCTTCCTCCAAAGATGTCCGCCTGTGTGTGTATGTGTGTATGTGTACATACTGCAGGCTGCTGGACACCTGTACAGCCTGAGAAAAGAGTGAGTGTTAAAAAGGGGGGAAGGGTGCTGTGGGTGGTGGCTGTGGGTAAGTCAACATACTGTGGGGAACATACTGTGGGGCTGTGGGCTGAGCTTCTTTTACTTCTATTTTTCCTTCTATTTCTTCTTCTCTTCTTTTCTTCCTTTTTCCTCCTCCTCTACACACACACACACACACACACACACACACACACACACACACACACACACACACACACATAAAGAAGAAAAAGAAAGAGGAGCAAGAAAACAGAAAACAAGAAGAAATAAAGCAAAAATCACAAACAAATAATCAAACAATTACAAACATCCCCTCCCCCACATCACCCTACACACCTAAAGCCACATCAACCACCACTGGCGCATACTCCCCTTGTCCCCAAGCGTCAAACTTGGCAAGGAGGTGGCTGGTCCTTGAAGCGACAAGCCTTGAGGACCAAGGGAGGTGGCAGGCAGGCGGCATTGTCCTCAGTGTTGGCGAAGACAGCAGTAAGTGTAGAGGCAAGGAGGTCGTGGGACTGTACAGTGTCGACAAAGAGGTCTTGAGGGATCTGTGGGGGAGAAAAGGATGTGTTAGGAGTGTTGGAAGTATTAGGAGTGGTGCTGCTGCCACTAGTCATTTGACTCTACAATGTCATGAACAGGTCTTGAGGGATCTGTAGGGGAGGGAAGGTGTGTTACCAGTGTTGCAAGTGACGCTGCTGCTGCTGGTGCTACTACTACTACTACTACTACTACTACTACTACTACTACTACTAGTTTGAGGGAAAGGAGGCTGAAATAATGAGTGGTTAGTGTTGATACTACTACTACTACTACTACTACTACTACTGCTAGGGTCTGGAAGGGAGGGTTGGGAGTGTAAAGTGTGCTGCTGCTGCTGCTGAGAGAAAACATAGACACCAATTTTATATATAGAGAGAAAAAAAATACAACACCCTCATTAACCTGATAGTGTAGGACTGAGAGAAGCTTAGCATACAACTGTGGCTCCCCCAGCAGCACCTCCTCTGCCCGGCACAGCTGCCCCACCAGGCACCTCCACTGCTCCCAGCTGTCCCACCAATTGTGACACCAGGAAGCTGACAAAGGCCACCTGCAGCTCTGCCACTGAGCTGTCTGGCCTGCAACACAAACCAGAATCAGAATCTATTTAATACTGTAAATAATTCATGCCAACTGCTACTGCTACATTGTTCTGGAGTGCTAAAAAGATATACAGTAATAATAACTATGACTACTACTGTTACTACAATTATAACCTATTAATAGTGAAGGGCAGAGAGAGAGAGAGAGAGAGAGAGAGAGAGAGAGAGAGAGAGAGAGAGAGAGAGAGAGAGAGAGAGAGAGAGAGAGAGAGAGAGAGAGAGAGAGAGAGAGAGAGAGAGAATCAATTTTATATATATAGAAAGACTAAAACACATAATAAAAGATTAAAATAAAATAAATAAAAGTAGTTAAAATTAATTGTGAATTAAGACTGAAAAAAATGAGACTAATGAAACAATAATAAAAATGCCAATAAAAATCTAATAAATATAATAGTTATTCAGATCCATGTTTATTATTGGAACCATAAAAACAATGAGGAGGAGGAGGTGGAATTAAAAAAAACAACTGAGTGAGGAGGAGGAGATGAGTAAGTGAGGAGGAGAAGGAAGAGGAGGCAGAGGATGGAGGGAGGAAGTGGGTGAATGAAGAGGGAGATGTTGACTAATAAACAGAAGGAAGAGAGGGAGGGAGAGAAAGGAGGAGGAACAAAAGATTGAGGGAGGATGAAGAGGAAGAGGAAAATATGACTGAGGAGAAACAGGAGGAAGAGAAATTAGTGAGGAGGAAGACAAGATGGGAGAGAAGAAAGAGGAGGAGGAGGAAAAGAAACAAGAGGAGAAGGAAGACAAAGAAAAGAATACACTAAGAGGAGGAGGAGATAGAATGAGAAAGAGAGAGAGGAGGAGGAGACACAAGAGAGAGAGAGAGAGAGAGAGAGAGAGAGAGAGAGAGAGAGAGAGAGAGAGAGAGAGAGAGAGAGAGAGAGAGAGAGAGAGAGAGCGAGAGAGAGAGAGAGAGAGAGAGAGAGAGAGAGAGGAGGAAAAGAAACAAGAGGAGAAGGAAGACAAAGAAAAGAATACAGTAAGAGGAGGAGGAGGAGGAGATAGAATGAGAAAGAGGAGGAGGAGACACAAGAGAAGAGAGAGAGAGAGAGAGAGAGAGAGAGAGAGAGAGAGAGAGAGAGAGAGAGAGAGAGAGAGAGAGAGAGAGAGAGAGAGAGAGAGAGAGAGAGAGAGAGAGAGAGAGAGAGAGTAATGAAAGGGAAAGAAAGAAAAAGAAAGAGGAAGGAAGAATAGACCAAAAATAATAAAAGGAATAAAAAGAACAAAAATCAAGAATAATGAGAAAATAACTGATAATAGAGAGAAGAGAAGAATTAGAATTAGACTAAAAACAACAAAGAGAGAGAGAGAATAAAACTAAGTAAACAAAGATAATGAAAGCAGCACTACCACCACCACCCACCGTTCCACTTGTCCAATCATTAACTTTAAACTGTAGAAAGAATCAAGACTATTTTCTGACTTCACTGGGACTAGCCCCTCTCTGTAGGTTCTACTGGGGGGCTGGGTGAAGCCCCTTCCTTTGGTTTAATTTCTAGGAGCTGTAGGGCTGTGGGGGGCTGGGAAGTGGGTGAGGTGATGGGGTGGGGGCCTAGTGTTTCTGTGGTGGTGTGTGGGGCTGTTTGTGAGGCTCCTGTGGTGTTTGAGAAGTCTGGCAGTCTGTGAAAGGCCTGTGGTAGGCAGTGGTGATGTTTTGGTGGTGTCTGAAGGCTGTGGGGCTGTGGAGGGCTGTGAGGAGGTGGAGGGGCTGGGTGTGTGTGTGTGTGTGTGTGTGTGTGTGTGTGTGTGTGTGTGTGTGTGTGTGTGTGTGTGTGTGTGTGTGTGTGTGTGTGTGTGTGTGTGTGTGTTGGAGGATCTAAACCCAGCCACTGGCATTGATTCTGCTGCTGAGCAAACTCCACCTGAAAAATAAGGAGAGAATTAATGGCTGGTGATAATATAATAATAATAATAATCTATTATTTGAATTAATGGCTGGTAATAATAAAGTAATAATAATCTGTCTGTCTGTCTGTGTCTGTCTGTCACTGTATCAGGCTAGTAATCTCACAAGGCAGCCCAGACGAGGCACACACAAACACACACACGTACACACATGGTGGTGGTGGTGGTGGTGGTGGTGGTGGTGGTGGTAGTAGTAGTAGTAGTAGTAGTAGTAGTAGTAGTAGTAGTAGTAGTAGTAGTAGTAGTAGATGAAAGAGAAAGATGATAATGATACTATTACTATTTTTTTTTTCTGTAGAAGGAATGCCAGTCAAGGGCAACAAAAATCTAATAAAAAAAATAAAAAAAAAAAGCCCACTGAGATGCTGGTCACCAGAGTCTGAAGTGGTGAAATGTTAAACATCCTGAAGTGTTGGACATCTATGAAAAGACGTGGAAAAGTGCAGAGTGGTATCATCAGCGTAGCAGTGGACAGGGCAAGAAGCGTGGCTTAGAAGGTCACTGATGAATAATAATAAGAGAGTGGGTGACAGGACAGAACCCTGAGCAACACCACTGTTAATAGATTTAGAAGAACAGTGACTGTCTACCACAGCAGCAATAGAACGATTAGAAAGGAAATTTGAAGTTACAGAAAGAAGGATAGAAGCTGTAGGAGGGTAGTTTGGAAATCAAAGCTTTGTGCCAGACTCTATCAAAAGCTTTTGATATATCCAAGGCAACAGCAAAAGTTTCACCCAAATCTCTAAAATGGATGACCAAGACTCAGTAAGGAAAGCCAGAAGATCACCAGTAGAGCGGCCTTGACAGAACCCATACTGGCGATCAGATAAGAGTGATAGATCTTTAAGAATCTTACTGTTGAGGATAGATTAAAAAATTTAAGATAGGCAGGAAATTAAAACAATAGGACGGTAGTTTGAGGAATTAGAAGTCACCCTTTTTAGGAACAGGCTGAATGTAAGCAAATTTCCAGCAAGAAGGAAAGGTAGATGTTGACAGACAGAGTTGAAAGAGTTTGACTAGGCAAGGTGCAAGCATGGAGGCACAGTTTCAGAGAACAATAGGAGGGACCCCATCAGGTCCAGAAGCTTTCCGAGGGTTTAAGCCAGCGAGGGCATGGAAAATATCACTGTGAAGAATTTTAATAGGTAGCGTGAAATAGTCTGAGGGTGGAGAGGGAGAAACAAGCCCAGAATTATCCAAGGTAGAGCTTTTAGCAAAGGTCTGAGTGAAGAGTTCAGCTTAGGAGATAGATGTGATAGTAATGGTGCCATCTGGTTGAAATAAAGGTGGGAAAGAAGCAAAGTTATTGGAGATATTTTTTGGCTAGATGCCAGAAGTCATGAGGGGAGTTAGATCTTGAAAGATTTTGACACTTTCTATTAATGAAGGAATTTTTGGTTAGTTGGAGAACAGACTTGGCATGGTTCCAGGCAGAAATATAAAGTGCATGAGATTCTGGTGATGGAAGGCTCAAGTACCTTTTGTGGGCCACCTCTCTATCATGTATAGCACAAGAACATGCTGTGTTAAACCAAGGTTTGGAAGGTTTAGGTTGAGAAAAAGAGATAAATGTACGCCTCCATGCCAGACACTATCATCTCTTTTATGCGCTTGGCATACAAAGACGGGTCTCTGACATAGAAGCAGTAATCATTCTAAGAAAAAATCAGCAAAATACCTACTCAGGTCCCACCAACTAGCAAACACAAAACGCCAGAGGCACCTCCGCTTAGGGGGATTCTGAGGAGGATTGGAGCGATAGGACAAGACTGCGATTGGGAGCCCAACGGAGAAGAGTGGGTGACAGCACAAGCAGAAGGATTAGAGGTCAGGAAAAGGTCAAGAATGTTGGGCATATCTCCAAGACAGGAATATGAAAGGATGTTGCACCAATAGCTCTAGTCGTGGAGGATAGCAAAGTTGAAGGCTAGTTCACCAGGATGGTCAGTGAAGGGTGAGGAAAGCCAAAGCTGGTGGTGATCATTGAAGTCTCCAAGAACGGAGATCTGGCTAAGTTTACATTAATTCAGCTCATTAAATCTTAATCCTCTCAATGGGCAAATCATGATAAAAAAAAAACAATTTTTGCCGAGAAATTAATAATAAGTCTTAAAATGAATACTACAGCTATTTAAATAAAAACTGAAATATCTTAACCTAATTAAATAAGACCTGAAATATTTTAAGCTGTCAGTGTGTGTGTGTGTGTGTGTGTGTGTGTGTGTGTGTGTGTGTGTGTGTGTGTGTGTGTGTGTGTGTGTGTGTACAGTGCTGAGGAACTACATGTCTGGTGGATAAAGAGAATGCTACACAGATATTAAAGGCAACAATTTAAATAAAAAAACTAATCCTGTTTGTAGTTGGTGGATGAAAGGCTTGTTGGAGGCACCAGTAATATATTTCAATTTTCCTCTCTCTCTCTCTCTCTCTCTCTCTCTCTCTCTCTCTCTCTCTCTCTCTCTCTCTCTCTCTCTCTGTGTGTGTGTGGTCTGATTAGTTCTTTTGTCATGAAATCACCTCATTTTGTCCAGTAAGAGGGCTCAAGCTTGCCAGCATTACCAGACGAGAGGTATTTTTGTTATAATAGTTACCAAGCTGGAGGTCGCCAAAACCATGAAAACGACTGTGAAATTGGACTGAGGTGTTAGCAATGCTTGTTGACAGTTTGGTAAGGCTCTTGTTTGGGAATGTTACCAAGTGACTGTGAAATCAGCCCTTTGACACAAACACACAAACATAACCTAACCTAGCCCAGATTTAGACACACACACACACACACAAACACATACACAAACCTAACCCAACCACTTACAGCCTTCTTCTGCTTGTTCCTCAGAATCTTAATGCCCCCCGTGTCCCGTTCCTTCCACTCTGGGGGCGACTTGGAGGTCTGGTGACGAAACAGTTTGCACCACCTGTTGGGGGGGAGGTTAGGTTAGGTTGGCACTGTCTGCATGTTAGGTTAATAAAAAGAAGAGGGGTTAGGTGAAGTACAACGAGAGGAGGAGGAAGAGGAGGAGGAGGGGAGAAGGAGAAGGAGGAGGAGGGGAGAAGGAGAAGGAGGAGGAGGAAGAAGTAAGGAAGAACAAAGAAAATATAGATTGAGAAGAAAACAATAACAACAATAATAATAATAATAATAATAATAATAATAATAATAATAATAATAATAATAATAATAATATAAATAATAAATAATAATAATAATAATAATAATAATAATAATAATAATAATAATAATAATAATAACTATTTGCCTGCAATAAGAAAACCTGACCTGACCAAACAATGATAAAACTGCAAAATTACCATCAATACTTGACCTGACCTGACTTGACCTAACAACAAGAAACAGCAAAACTACCAACAATATTTCTCAATAAAATAATAAAACAATAAAAAAAAAAACTCACAGAAAAGAAACATTATCAATTTGACCTGACCAATAAACTCACACTCCTATTGTTTCCTCCTCCTGGTCATCATCACTAATCACAAAGATTTCTGGCAAGGTCACCACTGGTTCAAATTAGGGGTCGTGCTCCTCCCCTCCACTGGTTGTAAGGATAACAAAAAAGGAAATATTAACAAGATGAAGTTCAGATTCCTATTTTAAGGATGACAACTGAGGAAATGTTAACACAAGGGAATAGTACTATGTAGGTATACTGCATTCATGGATTTGGATAAGGCATATAACAGAGTAGAATGGCAAGTGATGCAAGTTTTATTTGAGGCCCATGGAGTTGGTGGAAGGTTACTGTGAGGGGTGAAAGCATTCTACAGAAATGTTAATGTATATATCATAATCAAAGGAGAGGTTTTACATTACAAGGGGGTAGCTAGGTATGAGGGAAGATCACCATGACTGTTGAACCTTTTTATGAAAGAAATGAAAGCAAAAGTTGGTAATGAATTGGAGAAGAACACAGATTATTGAAAATTGAAATTAGATTGTAAATAGATTATATGCAAGTGACTTTATGATACTTATGGAGTGAAAGGAATAAAAAAGATGAATAATAAATTTACTGTGGGGAAAAAAGACAAAATAAATGTGAGCAAAAATATAGTTATGTAAGTATTTAAAAAGAAAAAAAATAATCATGTAACAGATATTCAGATTTAGATAGGACAACAATTGAAGGCCATTCATAGTGTAAAATAGGTTTGAGTGGATAGATTATGGAAGTATAGCTATAAACTGTAAAAAACATCAGCACCACTGTTGACAGTTGCTGCTACGCTGACTGCGAATGGCAACTTCTTTCTGTGTTCGTAAAAATGATTACCATTTTTTTAAAATGTAGCCACATCTCAGAGCTTATAATTTATTGTATTATCTTATGTATATTGTATATATTTAAGCTAATATAAAATCTCCCCAAACTCTTTAAAATATTTTCTACACTGAAACTTTTTATACTAAACAGAAGTATTAGTAGCATTTTCATTTTTATATATTGATTTCTAGCCACATATATTAGCCAGAAAAATCTGCAATGTATTGAAGAAGTGAAAGGTGAACCATGATATTGCGAGGGATTACTGTAGAGAAAAAGTGGTTTCAAACTGATAATTCTGTAAAGTGGTTCTAGTAAAAGTTTCAACTTTTGGTGAAATGTGCCAACGACAAAAAAAAAAAAAATAAAAAATAAAAAATAAATAAATAAATAAATCAGGACACAAATATTTTTATTTTCTTTTTCAGGAGAAACACATCGATCCCTGGCATTCCAGTATAGGATGAGTCACAACCTTATTTCACGCATCATCCAAGGAGTTTGTTCCGCCATCTACAGAGCCCTCAAAGACACTTACTTGAAGACACCACGAACTACTGAATAATGGCAACAAGTGGCAAGAAAATTCAACAGGTCATGGAACTTTCCCATGTGCATAGGAGCTATCGATGGGAAGCGTTTCCTAATAACAAAACCATCTAACACTGCATCAGAGTATTACGACTACATGCAGGAGGAGGCAGTAGACACCTGCCGTAATGATAATTACTCCCAGTGAGGTCTAAAGCACTGTTCAGGGGGGATGCTGTGAACTTATCATTAAACCCAGCTGTGACCTCACTGAACGTTTCCCTTTGTGTCTCACAACACAAGGGGGCAGTCACAGCCTGCTCTCTAAAGACAACTCTCTTCCTCCACACAACACTACAAGCACCTAATAACACACACTCTTCACTCAAAAAAGTCGAAATTATTATGACAACTCCTACACCAGCCTCGGAGTGCCCATCTGGGGAGGAGACCATAAATGTCCCCAAGTCGAACTGCCTTTCTGTCGACGACCCTAAGTGTCTTGACACCCCCCTCAACTTTTTCTTCATTAACTTCTGCAACATTCGCAGTCTAAGATCTAATTTTCAATCTGTAGAACACCACCTCTCCTCTTCTAAACCTCATCTTCTTTTCCTCACTGAAACTCAGGTGTCTGAGGCAACTGACAGTAGTCCCTTTTCTGTTCCCTCCTACTTTCTCTATCCTCATTTTCGATCCAAAGCTGGATGTTGCGCTTATGTGCACAATGACTTAACCTGCTCTCGTGTCCACACTCTTGAATCTTCCGAGTTTTCAACCATCTGGCTACGACTACAGAGTCACTTTCAAACTAAATTTATCTGTGCTATATACCTCTCACCTAATTCCTCTGACTATAAGAAATTCTTTGTCTACTTAACTTCCGAAGTGGAGCACATTCTGACTCTTTTCCCTTTTGCAGAGATCTCCATTCTTAGAGACTTTAATGTTCATCACCAGCTTTGGCTTTCCTCTCCCTTCACTGACCATCCTGGTGAATTAGCATTCAACTTTGCTATCCTCCACGACCTAGAGCAATTGGTGCAACACCCTACTCATATTCCTGACCGTCTTGGAGATACGCCCAACATTCTTGACCTTTTCCTGACCTCTAATCCTTCTGCTTATGCTGTCACAATTTCTTCTCCGTTGGGCTCCTCCGATCACATTCCCATCGCTCCAATCACTCCTCAGGATCCCCCTAAGCGAAGGTGCATCTGGCTTTTTGCCTCTGCTAGTTGGGGGGACCTGAGGAGGTATTTTGCTGATTTTCCTTGGAATGACTACTGCTTCCGTGTCAGAGACACGTCTTTGTGTGCTGAGTGCATAACAGAGGTGATAGTGTCTGGCATGGAGGCGTACATTCCTCACTCTTTTTCTCGACCTAAACCTTCCAAACCTTGGTTTAACACAGCTTGTTCTCGTGCTATACATGATAGAGAGGTGGCCCACCAAAGGTACTTAAGCCTTCCATCACCAGAATCTCATGCACTTTATATTTCTGCCTGGAACCATGCCAAGTCTGTTCTCCAAATAGCCAAAAACTCCTTCATTAACAGAAAGTGTTAAAACCTTTCAAGATCTAACTCCCCTTGTGATTTCTGGCATCTAGCCAAAAATATCTCCAATAACTTTGCTTCTTCTTCTTTTTCTCCTTTATTTCAACTAGATGCACCACTGCTATCACATCTATTTCTAAAGCTGAACTCTTCGCTCAAACCTTGGACGATTCTGGGCTTGTTCCACCCTCTGACTACTTCATGCTACCTATTAAAATTCTTTGCAATGATGTTTTCCATGCCCTTGCAGGCCTAAACCCCTTGGAAGGTTTATGGACCTGATGGGGTCCCTCCTATTGTTCTCCGAAACTGTGCCTCCGTGCTTGCACCTTACCTAGTCAAACTTTTTCAGCTCTGTCTGTCAACATTTACCTTTCCTTCTTGCTGGAAGTTTGCCTACATTCAGCCTATTCCTAAAAAGGGGGACCGTTCTAATCCCTCAAACTACCGTCCTATTGCTTTAAGTTCCTGCCTATCTGAAGTTTTTGAATCTATCCTCAACAGGAAGATTCTTAAACATCAATCACTTCACCTTCTATCTGATCGCCAGTATGGGTTCCAAGGCCGCTCTACTGGTGATCTTCTGGCTTTCCTTACTGAGTCTTGGTCATCCTTTTTAGAGATTTTGGTGAAACTTTTGCTGTTGCCCTGGACATATCAAAAGCTTTTGATAGAGTCTGGCACAAAGCGTTGATTTCCAAACTACCCTCCTACGGCTTCTATCCTTTTCTCTGTAACTTCATCTCAAATTTCCTTTCTGACCATTCTATTGCTGCTGTGGTAGACAGTCACTGTTCTTCTCCTAAATCTATTAACAGTGGTGTTCCTCAGGGTTCTGTCCTGTCACTCACTCTCTTCTTATTATTCATTAATGATCTAAACCAAACTTCTTGTCCTATCCACTCCTACGCTGATGATACCACCCTGCACTTTTCCACGTCTTTTCATAGATGTCCAACCCTTCAGGAAGTAAACATTTCACGCAGGGAAGCCACAGAACGCTTGACTTCTGATCTTCCTAAAATTTCTGATTGGGGCAGAGCAAACTTGGTATTGTTCAATGCCTCAAAAACTCAATTTCTCCATCTATCAACTCGACACAACCTTCCAGACAAGTATCCCCTCTTCTTCAGTGACACTCAGTTGTCCTCCTCTTCTACACTGAACATCCTCAGTCTGTCCTTTACTTATAATCTGAGCTGGAAACTTCACATCTCATCTCTAGCTAAAACAGCTTCTATGAAGTTAGGCATTCTGAGATGTCTCCGCCAGTTTTTCTCACCCCCTTAGCTGCTAACTCTGTACAAGGGCCTTATCCGTCCATGTATGGAGTATGCTTCACATGTCTGGGGGGATTCCACTCATACTGCTCTTCTAGACAGGGTGGAATCAAAAGCTTTTCATCTCATCAACTCCTCTCCTCTAACTGACTGCCTTCAGCCTCTCTCTCATCGCCGCAATGTTGCATCTCTAGCTGTCTTCTACCGCTGTTTTCATGCTAACTGCTCTTCTGATCTTGCTAACTGCATGCCTCCCCTCCTCCCGCAGCTTCGCTGCACAAGACTTTCTTCTTTCTCTCACCCCTATTCTGTCCACCTCTCTAATGCAAGAGTTAACCAGTATTCTCAGTCATTCATCCCTTTCTCTGGCAAACTCTGGAACTCCTTGTCTGCTTCTGTATTTCCACTTCCTTCAAGAGGGAGGTTTCAAGACACTTGTCCTTCAATTTCTGACTACCGCTTTGGACCCTTTTTTATGGGACTGGCATTTCAGTGGGCATTTTATTTATCGGATTTTTGTTGCCCTTGGTCAGTGTCCCTCCTACATAAAAAAAAATAAAAAATAAATAAATAAATAAAACTAATCATAGCATCATAATGTTAGCACTTGTTGATGCAGAATACAAATTCATGTTCGGAGCACAAGGCAGGGCGAGTGATGTCAGTGTATGGGATCGATGCAATCTGCATGCATACTTGGAAGGAAACAGGCTTGCTGTCCCACCACCTTCAACATTACCATTTTCCACAACAAAGTCTCTTTATGTCACTGTAGGGGACGATGCTTTTCCACTTAAAACGTACCTAATGAAAACCTTAGCAGGTAAATGTCTGACTGATAGTCAACTGACCTTCAATTATAGACTGTCACGAGCAGGATGGGTGTCAGAAAATGCTTTTGGTATACTTACAGTTAAATTTAGAGTAGTCAGATCAACCATTACATCAAAGCCTGAAGATGTGAGCAAATTTATCTTTGCATCTGTTGTACTGCATAATTATTTGAGAGAGAACTGCAAAGCATCAGAGCTGAACGGTGAATTGCCACAAGGTATATTTCAGGAACTTCAGGAAGTAGGCAGAGGACACTCAAATGAAGGAAAGGTGGTACGAGAAACACTTAAAAATTACTTTGTAACAATTGGTAAAATACCTGGCCAGGAGAGACATGCCCTGCTGCACTAGTGTACCTCTGTAAATATACAATGCGTGAATTGATTGGATTGTGGACTGCAAAGAGGATTGAAATAAAAAAATAATGTATGTGGTTCATTTATGCCTCCTAACCTCATTACCACTCAACATGTAAGGCACAGTAAAATGCTCATAAAATTTTCTGGAAACAACTTATAATTTGGATGTTATATTCATTCACACTATATTCAGTCTTGTTGTGTCTCAGAATATTTTTGCATGTACTCATGTAGCAGTAAAACAACCTTGGAGTCAAATTCCATTTTTAAACTATCAGAGATGGGAAATTAATTTAGAAATGACTCCACACTTGAAATTACAAAGTCATTTTTCCAGATTTCTTTTCTAGTTTATTCTGAATAAATGCATCCATAACATTTCTCACTTTACAGTTTGCACTATTTTTTTCTGATGTATCATCTCTGTCTGCCAACCTTCTCTTTTTACACAGAAGTACTTGGTGTGGAAGTTCCCAAAGCTTTAAATGGGTGTGATACAATATGCAAAACATCCTGGGGTACTGGGGTGTACGATATCCTGGGGTGGTGGGGGTGTGTGCAACATCGTGGGGTGACTGGGTGTGTGTGCTTTCCTGGGGTTCTGGTGAGTACACAAAAGCCTGGAGTTTTGCTGTGTCCACAGGACCCTGGGGTGATGGGCTCTGACTTTCTGGAGAAGTACAGTGTGCATCTATGGACAATGAGGTACTTGCAGCAGATGATGGACGAGATATGCCAATGGATCTGGGTGAGTACAATGGGGAGAAGTCTAACTGCACTAAGTCCTCCAATGTACCCTCATACATTACATCCTTTCGTGGGGGCAATTACAAGCTGGACTGAAACGAGTGGTTGTCATAGACACCACGCTGTCATCGTGCGTGACAGCGTCATCGAGCTAGGAGGAGGAGGTTTTGATGAAAGGAAGGAAAAAGAGGAAGAGGACGAACATACATGCATATACAAACAAACAAACAAATATCCAAAAATACAACTGAAAAAAAATGAAAAAAATGAAAAGTAAAATTCGATATATTCTGACACATACACACACACACACACATAACGAACAAACAAACAACAACACAAGAAAATAGACGAATTTCTTTTTTTCTTTTCTTTTAACGAACACGCGATTTCACCCATCCCTCCGCCCTCCACGTGCCCCCTCCTCACTCCCTCTCTCACACACACGCCCGCACACGCAAACAATTCCACAAATAGAAATATAAACAATAAAAATTTCATTCAAGGTCGGGAAAATAAAATAAGGAGGCATTTTGAGCCATATTTCCCTTTTAATATTTTCTCGTCCCCTCATCCCTTAGGGCTCAAGATGGCTAACCACACCAGCCCCTTACTGGCGGGCAGGTGTGTGTGTGTTGTAAATCCCTAAATAAAGTATAGTAATTAATAATGGCGGGGCATCACCCATCCCTTGATCTTTTTCGGCCATAAGACCCCCGCCACACGCCGTCATATATCAGCCAATTTTCCCTATTTACACCTCCCCCCGCTGCCATCCTCGTGTCTGTTAATAGCCAAATGATATGAGTGTAGAATAGTGGTCATGTTACCTTCTCAGGAGCCATGGTGTCGCCGATAATGATGGATAATTGTGGCTACCTCTCTTACTCCCTACGACGCAATTTAGTAAACAAGCTTACCTGCTTTGGACGCTCGCCCCTAGGGAGGAGTTAATCTTGGTCTTGATGGTACATGTGGGTCAGGATCACTCCTAAGCCAGGCCTTTGTATCGGCAACTCTTGTAGAAGGGAAACAAAGAGAAACGAACAGCATCCTCTACACTAATTGTTCTTACATCTGGCACGCCACATTCTCCCCAGAAACTCTTTCACCGCCTCAATCATCCTTTCTTTCGCCTCTCTACGCAGTCCTAGCAAGAACACTATCCACCCCTTTCCTGTCTTCTCCACACTTTCCTTCCTACCATGCCCTAACTCAGTCAGTATCACTTGCATCATCTCATTCCTGTCTCTGGCATAATTCACACATTCCAACACCACATGTTCCACCGTCTCATCCTCTCCCATGTCACACATCTGGCACACTTTGCTGCTGGACTCAGACCATCTGTAATTCCTTGCATTCACATCCATACACTGTGCCAGGCTTCCATCATACCACCTTTAATACCTCGGGGCCCCTTTCTCCTTGTACCATTCCAGGGTCTTCTTTCTTTCCATCTCATTTTTCCATTCATTCAGTCCCACACATTTCACTTTTTTGTCTATCTCATTCTTCCATTTTCTCACATCCCATTCAGCTCCCCCTCTGCCTCCTCTTGTTACCACCCATTCACGCTCATTTTGATTCCTCCTAACCATTGTCATCGCCCACACAACTTGAAATCCACTCCTGTTTGTCATTATCATCCACCTCTTCCTCCATTTGCTTCCACTTTCATTCCACAGGTACACCTTCCTTGCTATTCTTGCGTCATCCATTCTCTAAAGCCTAATCTTGTACCTAAGTGTGGCTTTTGTGAGTCCATACTAAAAAACCACACTCTCAGGGTCTTGATCTTGATGGTACAGGTGGCAATAGGATAGCTCCTAAGCCAGGCCTTTTGATCGGCAACTCCTGTAGAAGGGGGGTAAAAAAGAGAAACGAACAGAATCCTCTATCCTAACTGTTCATACATCTGGCACGCCACATTCTCTCCAGAAACTCTTTCACCGCCTCAATCATCCTTTCATTCGCCTCTCTACACAGTCCCAGCAACAACACCATCCATTCTTTTCCTGTCTTCTTCACCCTTTCATTCCCATCATGCCCTAACTCAGTCAGTATCACTTGCATCATCTCATTCCTGTCTCTGGCATACTTCACACACTCCAGCACCATATGTTCCACCGTCTCATCCTCTCCCATGTCACACATCTGGCACACTTTGCTGCTGGACTCAGACCACCTGTAACTCCTTGCATTCACATCCATACACTGTGCCCTCGCTCGGAAGAGAAGATCACCACCCAGGCTTCCATCATAGGGATCTTGATCTTGATCTTGATGGTACAGGTGGCACAGGATCACTCCTGAGCCAGGCCTTTGGATCGGCAACTCCTGTAGAAAGGGAAAAAAAAAAGAGAAACGAACAGCATCCTCTATCCTAATTGTTCATATACCTGGCACGCCACATTCTCTCCAGAAACTCTTTCACCGCCTCAATCATTCTTTCATTCGCCTCTCTACACAGTCCCAGCAACAACACCATCCACTCTTTTCCCGTCTTCTCCAATCTTTCATTCCTATCATGCCCTAACTCAGTCAGTATCACTTGCATCATCTCATTCCTGTCTCTGGCATACTTCACATACTCCAGCACCACATGTTCCACCGTCTCATCCTCTCCCATGTCACACATCTGGCACACTTTGCTGCGGGACTCAGACCACCTGTAACTCCTTGCATTCACATCCATACACTGTGCCCTCGCTCGAAAGAGATCACCGCCCAGGCTTCCATCATACCACCTTTCATACCTCGAGGCCTCTTTCTCCTTGTACCATTCCAGGGTCTTCTTTCTTTCCATCTCATTCTTCCATTCATTCAGTCCCACACACTTCACTTCTTTGTCTATCTCATTCTTCCATTTTCTCACATCCCATTCGGCTCCCACTCTGCCTCCTCTTGTTACCACCCATTTACGCTCATTTTGATTCCTACCAGCCATTCTTATCGCCCACACAACTTGCAATCCATTCCTGTGTCATTCTCATGCAACTCTTCCTCCATTTGCTTCCACTTTCATTCCACAGGTACACATTCCTTGCTATTCTTGCATCATCCATTCTCTCAAGCCTAATCTTGTACCTAAGTGTGGCTTTTGTCAGTCTTTCTCTGAAGGTGCTCCATCCCATGTCACCTCTCAAGGCTTCAACTGCTGTGCACCTCGGTGCACTCAGTGCCATCCTTGCTACTCTATTCTGGCCCACTTCTAACTTATCAATTTCACTTTCATTCCATGCAATCACATCCATACCATACATTATACATGGCACAGCCACACTCTTCCACACTTCTCTCAACACATCATACTTACTTGCTCTCATCCTTACCGCGCTTCCCAATCAACCTACCCACTGGTTTACCATACTTATCTTTTCATTCTTTGCCTCTGCACACCCACTAGGACTCATCCACATCCCTAAGTATTTGTATTCTTGCACCTGTCTCAACTCATTCTCTCCAAGTCTCCATACCACATTACTTTCATCCTCTGACCTATTCACAATCATTACTTTGCTTTTCTCACTGCTAAACCTTACTCCAAAGTCTTTACCATAGCCATCCACTACATCCAACAAACTTTGAAGCTCATCTGCCGATTCACTCATAACAACTACATCATCTGCATAAAGGAGCACACATACTTTATCATTCCCCACACTTACCCCTACATTCATTCTTCTCATCCTGGCTGCTAGCTCCTCTGTATACGGGCTAAAAAGGGTTGGTGACAATATACAGCCCTGCCTAACTCCTCTCTCACTCTTCACCCAGTCTGTTTCTATGTCTCCTAGCCTGTATCTAGCTCTTGTGTCCACATACATACTTTGCAATATGTTAACTATCTTTGCACTCAATCCAATCTTTTCTAAGACTCTACCTAACATTTCTCTGTTCACTCTATCATAAGCTTTCTCTATATCCAAAAAACCTAGGTACAATTTACCCCCATCCTTCTTTTTCTTCTCAATCATTTCATTTACCACAAACATATTGTCCTCAGCTCTCCTGTCCCTACGAAAACCATTCTGTTCTTCACCCAGCACTCCAGCTCTCTCAATCCATTTACACAGTCTCTCATTCAACACTGCACTGAAAACTTTACCTATTGAATTCACTAATGCAATTGGCCTGTAGTTCTTCAGCTCATTCTTACTCTTAAATCCTTCCTTATGCAACAGACACACTCGGCTCTCATTCCACTTTCTTGGCACTCTCTCTTCATCCCACACTCGGTTGAATAACTCAGTCATTCTGCCTATCACTACCTCCCCACCATTCTTGTAGAACTCATAGGGTATATCATCTGGACCTGCTGCCTTGCCATTCTTCT
This sequence comes from Scylla paramamosain, assembly GCF_035594125.1. Taxonomy (NCBI): domain Eukaryota; kingdom Metazoa; phylum Arthropoda; class Malacostraca; order Decapoda; family Portunidae; genus Scylla; species Scylla paramamosain. Next base: position 1,167,389 of record NC_087193.1, on the reverse strand, counting down.
ACCTTCTCACACACCTCTCCACTTCATCCCTACTGATTCTTTCATCCAGTTCATCTGCATTCTTCCTTTCCAGTGTTACACATTCTTCTCTCACACTAAACATCTCACCTACCCCACCTACTTCTTCCTAGAACCCTTTGATTGCCTCCCTGATTCCATCCTTCTCTGTTATAACTACACCCTCCACTTTTAGACTCTCCACACCAACACTGCCTGACATATTCTCACCTCTCATGAACTTGTACCATTCACGGCCACCTTCCATACCTTTCTCCCTTAAAGATTGAATCATGCTCCTTTCACTCTTCACTTTAGCATTCATTATCATTCGTCTTGTCAACCGCTGCTGCTTCACATACGCTGCCCATGCATTCTGATACTCATTCTCTGCCTCATCGCTTTCATGCCTCTTTTTCCTCAGCCATCTACACTGTCTACTCATTCTCTTTCGCTCCTTCCTAGCCGCTCTGATTTCATCATTCCACCATGGTTTACATACATTCTTTCTTCTACCTACTCTCACAAACCCTATCTGGTTCTCAGCAGCACCCCTCACGTCCTCAACCAGTTTCTCATTCAGATGCTCCACGTCATGCACACTTTCGTCGTCAGATCAACCTGAAAGTTCTCCCACTCTACATCTCTCAGTCTCCACTTCTTTCTCTTACTTGCCACTTTCACTTCATTCCCACCCTGCATCACGCACTCCAGAACCAGCATGTTGTGATCGGAAAACCAGCATGTTGTGATCGGACACAGCTGAACAGAGTCTTGAACTTGATCTTGACTGTTTTCCTCGTTTACATGATAAATTATTTAATGAATAAATATCGTGCTTTTAAAAGAATGGGGAAATTCAATAATGATATGTTTATATTAATGTAATGCAAACAAAAGACTTTATAAATATAAATGAGCGTGGCAGGCATTAAAATGCAGTGTATTATGCATCTGATAGGGTTAGGTAGGGCAAGTATCCTTAAGGAATATGGCAGCTTGGTAAAGTTACGTTAAACACACACACACACACACACATACACACACACACACACATCTAAGTGGGTAGTTTGATGGGTATGTGGGTTGTTTGGTGTGTGGATGCGTGCCTTATCAGGTATACAGGACGAAAAATAAGGATACTGTAGGTCCATTAAAGGCAGCAGATGGGGAGCTGGTTAGTTTTGGGGAGGAGATTAGTAAACTTCTGAATTATTATTTTTTAACTGTCTTCACTCAGGAAAACATGCAGGATATGCCAGATAGTGAACAGGTGTTTAGAGCAGATGAGTATGAGAAGCTGACGGATATTTCCATAACTAGGGAGATAGTGGAGCAGGAGATAGATAGGCTAAAAAAGTTCAAGTCACCAGGACCTGATGAAATATATCCCAGAGTACTGAAGGAATGTAAAAAGATTATTAGTGAGCCGTTAGTTTCTGTCTTTAGGAAATCACTGGAGTCGGGTGAGGTACCAGTAATGTGGAGGCAGGCTAATGTAGTACCCATCTTTAAGAAAGGGGATAAAACTTTAGCGTCTAATTATAGACCTGTCAGCTTAACTTCAGTTGTAGGTAAAATGTTAGAGTCAATAATAGCCAGGAACATTAGGGAACATTTAGACAAACATAGCTTGATAAATCAGTCACAGCATGGCTTCACGAAGGGGAAGTCTTGCCTGACAAACTTGTTAAGTTTTTACAGTAAGGTGTACGAGGCAGTAGATAATGGTGATAGTTATGATATCTTATATCTGGACTTTAGTAAAGCATTCGACAAGGTGCCCCATCAAAGGCTCCTGAGAAAGGTTAGGGCGCACGGGATAGATGGGAAGGTGTTAGGTTGGATAGGGTCATGGCTTGGTAACAGGCGACAGAGAGTGCTAATAAACGGCTCGAAATCCGAGTGGGGTCATGTCATTAGTGGGGTGCCACAGGGATCAGCATTAGGGCCATTATTATTTCTTTTATATATCAATGACTTGGATAGTGGAATTAGTAGCGATGTTAGTAAATTTGCGGATGACACAAAGATAGGTAGATTAATTAGGTCAGAAGCGGATGCCATCGCCTTGCAGACAGACTTAGATAGAATGAATGAATGGACGGATAGATGGCAAATGCAATTTAATATCAATAAATGCAAAGTGCTTAGCGTAGGTAGAGGAAACCCACACAATAGGTACACATTAAACACCCAAACTCTGGTAGGTACAGGGTACGAGAAAGATTTAGGAGTTATAGTTAGCTCTGAACTCCGTCTAGGGAAACAATGCATAGAAGCCAGAAACAAGGCAAATAGGGTACTAGGATTCATTTTTAGGAGTGTTAAAAGTAGAAGGCCGGAAGTAATATTAAAGTTATACTTGGCGCTGGTCAGACCTCATCTAGACTACGCTGTGCAGTTCTGGTCCCCACATTACAGGAAAGATATAGGTCTATTAGAATCTGTACAGAGGAGAATGACTAAAAGGATACAGGGGATGAGGAGTATTCCTTACGAAGCGAGGTTGAAGCGGTTAAATTTACATTCTCTAGAGAGACGTAGGTTAAGAGGGGACCTGATAGAAGTCTTTAAGTGGTATAAGGGTTATAACAAGGGGGATGTAAGCAAAATTCTTAGGATCAGCAACCAGGGTAGAACAAGAAATAACGGGTTCAAGCTTGAAAAATTTAGGTTTAGGAAGGAGATAGGAAAAAATTGGTTCTCAAATAGAGTGGTAGATGAGTGGAACGGACTCAGTAATCATGTAGTTAGTGCTAGGACACTAGAGAGCTTTAAGAGAAGATTAGACAAGTTTATGGATGGGGATAACAGATGGAAATAGGTAGGAGTGTTTCATACAGGGACTGCCACGTGTAAGCCTGGTCGCTTCTTGCAGCTTCCCTTATTTCTTATATTCTTATGTTCTTATGTGGTTAGGTGTGTGGATAGGTGGTTGAAAATAAAATAGTTGTCGTTTTATATAATTTTAATTTGTAGCAAGAAATTCAACATATAAATAAATAAATTATTTAATTAACAAACAAAATTGAACAACTACTTTTAATTGAATAACAGAAATAATAATAATAATAATAACAATAATAATAACTACTACTACTACTACTAGTAGTAGTAGTACTAGTTGTCGTTAGTAGTACGGAGTTGTCGTAGTTGTCGTTTTATATAATATTAATTTGTAGCAAGAAATTCAACATATAAATAAATAAATTATTTAATTAACAAACAAAATTGAACAACTACTTTTAATTGAATAACAGAAATAATAATAATAATAATAACAATAATAATAACTACTACTACTACTACTAGTAGTAGTAGTACTACTACTACTACTACTACTGGCAAAAACCATAACTAACTAAATACTAATAGCATTTAATTTAAGAACAACAACAACAGCAACAACAACAGCAACAACAACATTTGTCATTTTACACAGCTATAAAAATAATAATATATAATCGAAAATAATATTCTCTCTCTCTCTCTCTCTCTCTCTCTCTCTCTCTCTCTCTCTCTCTCTCTCTCTCTCTCTCTCTCTCTCTCTCTCTCTCTCTCTCTCTCTCTCCGAAATTTAGCTGGAATACCAGGGCTCCCCATTAAAGAGAAAACGGAGACCAGGCCCCAAGTGAAGGTCAAGATGGTGAAATCCATTCTCTATGGCTTGTAGAAGCAGGGGATCCTCTTCTATATAAAACAGCTCCATCTCCACCTCTTCTCCTGAAGAAGAGGAGGAGGAGGAGGCTCCTAAATAATGTTAATGATTACATACATATTTTAAACAGTACATAAATGTTGTAATTCGTGTGTATCTGTCATCAATACTCGTTTGAAACTGTTAAGGCGAAACCGGCTCCAAGACTCGGAACCGGTTCCCACCCAGCCCTACCGCAGTCCAGACCACCGCCACCAGCGCCAGGGACGCCGCAACCAATGCCCCAGACTGACACCAGGAAGCTCCACCAGAGGATTGCTACCAGTGGGTGGACGATCTCTTCCAAGAGATAATGACCAGCCCGTATAACATCAATGTTGGCGAGCGTGAGCCTTCCCCTCAAGAGAACCACTGACTAAGCCCATACTAAAACCCAGCTGTGACCTTACTGAACGTTTCCCTTTGTGTCTCATAACACAAGGGGGACAGTCACAGCCTGCCCTCTAAAGACAACTCTCTTCCTCCACACAAAACTACAAGCACCTAATAACACACACACACCCTTCAACTAAAATTTCAAAATTATAATGGCGACTCCTACACCAGCCTCGGAGTTCCTATCGGGGGAGGGGACCACAAATGTCCTCAGATCAGACCGTCCTTCTGACAACGACCCTAAGTGTCTTGACGCCCCCCTCAACTTTTCTTCATTAAATTCTGCAACAATCAATCTGTAGAACACCACCTCTCCTCTTCTAAATCTCATCTTCTTTTCCTCACTGAAACTCAGGTGTCTAAGGCAACTGACAGTAGCCCCTTTAATGTTCTCTCATACTTTCTCTATCCTCATTTTCGATCCAAAGCTGGATGTTGCGTTTATGTGCGCAACGGCTTAACCTGCTCTCGTGCCCACGCTCTTGAATCTTCCGAGTTTTCCGCTATCTAGCTACGACTACAGAGTCACTCTCAAACTAAATTTATCTGGGCTATATACCTCTCACCTAACTCCTCTGACTATAAGAAATTCTTTGACTTTTCAACTTCAAAAGTGAAGCAAATTTTGACTCTCGTCCCTTTTGCAGAGATCTCCATTCTTGGAGACTTCAATATTTACCACCAGCTTTGGCTTTCCTCTCCCTTCACTGACCATCCAGGTGAACTAGCCTTCAACTTTGCTATCCTCCACGACCTAGAGCAATTGGTGCAACACCCTACTTATATTCCTGACCGTCTTGGAGATACACCCAACATTCTTGACCTGACCTTTTCTGACCTCTAATCCTTCTGCTTATTCTGTTACCCTCTCTTCTCCGCTGGGCTCCTCCGATCACAATCTCATATCTGTATCTTGTCCTATCGCTCCAGTCCAGCCTCAGAATCCCCCTAAGCGAAGGTGCCTCTGGCGTTTTGCCTGTGTTTTGCTTCTTCCTTTTTCGTGCCTGTATTTCAACCAGATGGCACTACTGCTATGACATCTATTTCTAAAGTTGAACTCTCCACTCAAACCTTTGCTAAAAACTCTACCTTGGACGATTCTGGGATTGTTCCTCCCTCTCCTCAACCCTCTGACTACTTCATGCTACCTATTAAAACTCTTCGCAATGATGTTTTCCATGCCCTCGCTGGTCTAAACCCTCGGAAGACTTATGGACTTGATGGGGTCCCTCCTATTGTTCTCCGAAACTGTGCCTCCGTGCTTGCACCTTGCCTAGTCAAACTCTTTCAGCTTTGTCTATCAACATCTAGCTTTCCTTCTTGCTGAAAGTTTGCCTACATTCAGCCTGTTCCTAAAAAGGGTGACCGTTCTAATCCGTCAAACTACCGTCCTATTGCTTTAATTTTCTGCCTATCTAAAGTTTTTGAATCAATCCTCAACAGAAAGATTCTTAAACATCTATCACTTCACAAACTTCTATCTGGTCGCCAGCATGGGTTTCGTCAAGGCTGCTCTACTGGTGATCTTCTGGCTTTCCTTAGTGGGTCTTGGTCATCGTCTTTTAGAGCTTTTGGTGAAACTTTTGCTGTTGCCTTGGATATATCAAAAGCTTTTGATAGAGTCTGGCACAAAGCTTTGATTTCCAAACTACCTTCCTACAGCTTCTGTCATTCTCTCTGTAACTTCATCTCAAGTTTCCTTTCTGACCGTTTTATTGCTGCTGTGGTAGACTGTGGTCACTGTTCTTTTCTAAATCTATTAACAGTGGTGTTCTTTAGGGTTCTGTCCCACTCTCTTCTTATTATCCATCAATGACCTTTTAAAGTAAACTTCTTGTCCTATCCACTCCTACGCGGATGATACCATCCTGCACTTTTCCACGTCTTTTCATAGACGTCCAACACTTCAGGAAGTAAACATTTTATGCAGGGAAGCCACAGAACGCTTGACTTCAGATCTTTCTAAAATTTCTGATTGGGACAGAGCAAACTTGGTACAGTAAAATCCCTCTTATCCGGTATCAACGGGACCGCCGACATGCCGGATACTTGAATATTGCCGGATACTTGAATAGAAGTGAAATTATGTCCACAATCACCACCCTACACTCACGCATCTTACCATGACAAAGATCAGCTGATCTTAATCAGCAGCTGATCTGATCAGCTGCTTAAGTGTAAGCACAACACGCTTCCTCTTTTCTGCAACTGCATGATGAAGGCATCAGGCGATAAACAGTGCACACGTGGGACTGAGTCACTGAGTAAACACAATGCAGTGGGCCGCGGGTGGCGCGAAGCAGTGCGCTCTGGTGGCGAGGGGACAAAGTATGCCTCGTGTGGGAATTTCAATAGATTTTATGAGTACACATTGATTTTTTATTGATTTTAAGGCTCGGGGAAAAATGTGCCGGATACTTGAAGCTGCCGGATACTCGAATGCTGGATGAGAGGGATTTTACTGTATTTTTCAATGCCTCAAAAACTCAATTCCTCCATCTATCAACCCAACACAACCTTCCAGACAACTATCCCCTCTTCTTCAGTGACACTCAACTGTCCCCCTCTTCTACACTGAACATCCTCGGTCTGTCCTTTACTTATAATCTGAACTGGGAACTTCGCATCTCATCTCTAGCTAAAACAGCTTCTATGAAGTTAGTTGTTCTGAGACGTCTCCGCCAGTTTTTCTCACCCCCCAGCTGCTAACTCTTTATAAGGGCCTTATCTGTTCATGTATGGAGTATGTTTCACATGTCTGGGGGGTTCCTGTCATACCGCTCTTTTAGACATGGTTGAATCAAAAGCTTTTCGTCCCATCAACTCCTCTCCTTTAACTGACTGTCTTCAGCCTCTCTCTCATCGCCGCAATGTTGCATCTCTAGCTGTCTTCTACCGCTATTCTCATGATAACTGCTCTTCTGATCTTGCTAACTCATTGCCTCCCCTCCTCCCGCGGCCTCACTGCACAAGACTTATTATTATTATTATTATTTTTATTATTATCATTATTATTATTATTTTATTTCACCATCAGGCATATCACACAGCAATGCAGAACAGAGAAAAACTTTAGAGCTAAAGATAAAAAAAAAAAAAACTCCCTTACAACTGCTATATTGCAGAGCTAGGTCAAAGAGCAGCTTCAGCCACTCTCGGTAGATGGGCCCTCCAACATGCACACAGCTGTTCCTGACGAAGATAATGATGTAATTATCTTGTTTGTCCACCCCACCTATTATACTGAAAGCAGCGTGTCTGTTTATGCTGCCAAGACACCGCAGGTCATGCCCAGTGAAGGTCAACGAAGAACTGGTCCATCTTGGCACTCAGAGTAGCCTTTTAACGGATTTCATTATCGTACACTTTCAGCTTATTAACTGTGGCTACTCGGTAGCTAGACCACAACGAGTTCTAGTACAAGGAGTAGCAGTGGTTCCTGAATAACTCCACCTTCACTTCCTAGCTATAGAGAAAAAAAATTTCTGATCAGTGTGTTGCCCACCACTGTCTGGTCCGCTTCTTGATGTCCTCATCATCAGTCAAGTCCATGGTCAAGTACGTGCCCAAGATACTTGAAGGTGTCGACAGACTGAGGTCCTGCACCGCCTCTGTTGTCGGTGCCAGCAACACCATGTCACTTGTCAAGTATGTGACAACCAACACCTGTGTCCTTGAGGGCGGCAGTGAGTTGATCTGCATACACATTGTACAGGTAGGGAGGTAAGATTGCCCCCTGCTGAACACCACTGGCTGTCTTAAAGGAGGGGGAGAAGGAATTGTCCCACTTCACAATTGAATTTTGATTGGTGTTCCAGAACATTGTTAAGTTGATGAGATGATCTGCGGCACGTCTTATGAGCAATTTATTGAAAAGCTTACAGTAGTTCACTCTGTCAAAAGTTTTACTGGCATCCAGAAAGAAGAGGCAGACAAATGAGCCCTCGCCTCCTCTTGTAGCTAAACTGGTTGTCTAGTATGTGTAGACATGTCGTCAGTATGTTTAAAAATGATAGTCTTAAGTATCCTGGACAGTACAGTCGCTATTGCTATTGGTATGTAATTGCCAGAGTTAGCTGGATTCTAGACCCTGCTCTGGTAGAATCAGTTGCAATCGCCTGAAATCTATGTCAGAGATTTCATGTTTACGTAATGGTTCTGTGGTTGTTCGGTAATGGAAATCTTGTGGTGCTGTCTAAGTGATTATGATATACATCAACCTGACTGCCTAGATGGATCATTCCACGTATGGAAACAGGATTGTTGTGTGGTCTTCCTTCAAAACTGGCCAAATCTCCTAAGCTTAAGTTTGTAAACGTGACACCTCTATGGTTCTTTCTCTGTGTACGTTACAAATATTTTGTGGAGTTCTCCAGTCTATCTCAAGAAATGCATTAGGCTTCAGGTTGTGCTGAAAAAAAATGTAAGTACGTAATTATTTAGTCTACCGCATTAGAACCGATGCGGCCAATATTTACGTTGCGTACAGCATTGTCATATATACGTGCCATCTATCATAATAAGTGAGACAATTTCCTTAAATGAATTGACTCTTCAATCCATAATACTTGGCCATTTAATTTTATTGCCCATCTTCCCATTTCATAATTTCTTGTCTTAATCTATCCTACATCCTATGGTGCGACGTCTTTAAAAAAGAAAAATCAAACAAAGATTTGTGATGAAATGTTTTATTTAATCATGGTCTTCTGTTAAATGGACTTAACCGGAACCTTAGCATGTGTATAGGTTCAGATTATCATGGCAAGCATTAATTACAAACACTGTTGGATGTTTTCTATCAAGAATACAACGGAAGAGAAAATCAGATTGGAGAAGAGCACATAGAAGGCAGTCTGTAGGTGGTCCAGGCTAAGGGGAACCATGGTTGTCTTAACACCATCAGCCTCGTTTCTGGTCTTCTCATCCATTCTATCGTCATGTTTATTGTTCTTGCAGGGGGAACGAAAATGTCATTAAAACTGGTCCTTAAATAGCTTCATAATATTTAACTTTGCGGTTTTATTTCTAATATATTACAATTTGTATTAAAACTGGATTTTACTCTTGTCCCCCTTAACACTGCGTCTGTTGAGCTGAACTCCCGCTTGGACCTGGCTCACGAATCCTATGCTAAGATGACGAGATAACCATAATAACAACTGGACCTAAACTTACAAAGCACACGGTGGTGCTACAAAAAAATCTATCAACCAGGATAAGAGTCACTAAACATATTCTGGAGGAGCCAGCATTCAGGTACAAGCAATTATGTCGTGGGACAAAATAGCAATTAAAAAAAAAAAAAAAGACAATACCAACCATCCAAATAATAATAATCCAAGGAAATAATTTTTATAGCCTAGAACGGTCATGAATATAAAAAAAATTACTTTCTTCTTGATTATGTAAACAAAATTTTGTATATACTTTTGGAATCAGTAAAACTTTAGGACAAGAAAATTAAATTAAATTATAAGCTACAAATTGTTAAATTAGTTGTTGATATTTAGAAATGGGGACGAGGTAATATCCCTTGGTTTACAAAGCAACTGGAAAATATTCATATTCCTGGTTTCTCCTGGGCCAGTCACATGAAAAACCCCAATCACAAAGCACTGTAGATTAAGGGAAAATATGCCAGTACTGATAATATTATAAATTCTGAGAGAAATTCTTTGTTAATATTTAGATTAAAAAATTATTAATAGACAGTGATAAAATCCAGGAGTACGTGGGACCATTAGCAAAAATGTTCAAGAATAATTTATGAATGTAAATGGGCTCTAAACTATTAAGGATGTTGCAAAATTATGTCCTATAGTTAGGCGGAGGATTAGTTCCAGAGATGTACAACGGCTATATAAGCCTGGGAGCGAGATTTCGACGTCAGAGACTGATTGACATCGTTGTTTATAGGTACGTTCGTCAGGGCCCGAAACCCTGGATTGTTTAAAGATTGCTCATATGAAAATAAACTCTTTTTTTTTTTTTTACCCGAATGTTTTACTTATTTCTGTGAGAGACTAATTGATATCGTTGTCTACAGAAAGAAAAAGGATGTAAAATTTTCTTTGCCAGATAGTTATTATTTTTTTTTTCATTTATTTATTTATTTATTTATTTATTTATTTATTTATATTTATTTATTTATTTATTTATTCATTCACTTATTTATTTATTTATTTATTTTATTTTATTTTTTTTGGGGGGGGAGGTGACAAAATTTAGAATGTAAACAGATTAGGGAAATTGTTCTTCGAAAGGTTGGAGTCAAACACCAGTGATACACACACAACTGAATGTAACACCCACACAAATAGGATGTTTTCTAACAAAAATTAAGGTAAACCCCAGAGGCACCAATTGTTGTAGCATATTCATTTAAATTTTATTATTATGAACTGATTAGTCATCATTGCTTTCGGTATAGGAGGTCCCACAACTCCATGGTAACAGAACTAATTTCTAGAAAAACATTGTGAATCAGAAGAGAGAGAAATATTTTGAAAACTATTTGTTATTTAGAAGCTAAAATCAATAAAACTCAATCTGGTTGTCATGGAGTTTTCCAGTGCCTTATAGACCTCCGGCTGAAACGCTGCCATATAAAACAAGAATTATTCATCAGAAACAAAGACTGGTGGCAGCTAATTTAGTATTTCTATATCTATTAACAACAGCTAAATCAAAACTAAATTAAACAATAAACTAAATCAAAGCAAAAGTAATTCAATATTAACTTTAAATAAATACCCCAAAATTTAACTGAACCTTTTAATTAAAACAGAAAGAAACATCAATCAGCACCTTAAGCGCCCCCCACCCACGTGACAATTAGATCATCAATAGACTATGGCACCCCCCTGTCTTGTCACTGCCACAGGTGGATATCCTGAAAAGACTTCAAAACCAGGCACTCAGAACACTTCAAGACGCCCCACGATGGATGTAAATCAGCATCGTGACTATAGAAATTCCACTACTCATTATCAAGGACCTATTACACATTCAACATAGCTTTTCTGACCAAAACATTCCACTCATCAAAAAAAGCACACCTCCTACAAAGATCGCAGGAGAACTTGCTACATAACGACGACCTCTTCTCCCGGAAAACTGGAGTAGCAGCAAAAGGCATAATTGCACGAAGCATCTTTCTACACCTCATACTACACCAACCACTTTCAAATTACACAAAATCCATACCATGGCAGAATCCACTGACAAAAGCCTCCATCATGTGCTTACCGAAAAGAATATATATATATATATATATATATATATATATATATATATATATATATATATATATATATATATATATATATATATATATATATATATATATATATATATATATATATATATATATATATATATATATATATATATATATATATATATATATATATATATATATATATATATATATATATATATATATATATTAAATATACAAATATACATATTAAATATATATATATTAAATATATATATATTTATATATTATATATATATATATATATATATATATATATATATATATATATATATATATATATATATATATATATATATATATATATATATATATATATATATATATATATATATATATATATATATATATATATATATATACATATATATATATATATATATATATATATATATATATATATATATATATATATATATATATATATATATATATATATATATATTTTTTTTTTTTTTTTTTTTTTTTATGTAGGAAGGGCACTGGCCAAGGGTAACAAAAATCTGATAAAAAAAAAATGCCCCCTGAAGTGCCAGTCCCATAAAAGGGTCAAAGCAGTGGTCAAAAATTGATGAGTGTCTTGAAACCTCCCTCTTGAAGGAATTCAAGTCATAGGAAGGTGGAAATACAGAAGCAGGCAGGGAGTTCCAGAGTTTACCAGAGAAAGGGATGAATGATTGAGAATACTGGTTAATTCTTGTGTTAGAGAGGTGGACAGAATAGGGGTGAGAGAAAGAAGAAAGTCTTGTGCAGCGAGGCCGTGGAAGGAGGGGAGGCATGCAGTTAGCAAGATCAGAAGAGCAGTTAGCATGAAAATAGCGGTAGAAGACAGCTAGATATGCAACATTGCGGCGGTGAGAGAGAGGCTGAAGACAGTCAGTTAGAGGAGAGGAGTTGATGAGACGAAAAGCTTTTGATTCCACCCTGTCTAGAAGAGCAGTATGAGTGGAACACCCCCAGACATGTGAAGCATACTCCATACATGGACGGATAAGGTCCTTGTACAGAGTTAGCAGCTGGGGGGGGGGGTGAGAAAAACTGGCGGAGACGTCTCAGAACACTTAACTTCATAGATGCTGTTTTAGCTAGAGATGAGATGTGAAGTTTCCAGTTCAGATTATAAGTAAAGGACAGACCGAGGATGTTCAGTGTAGAAGAGGGGGAGAGTTGAGAGTCATTGAAGAAGAGGGGATAGTTGTCTGGACGGTTGTGTCGAGTTGATAGATGGAGGAATTGAGTTTTTGAGGCATTGAACAATACCAAGTTTGCTCTGCCCCAATCAGAAATTTTAGAAAGATCAGAAGTCAGGCGTTCTGTGGCTTCCCTGCGTGATATGTTTACCTCCTGAAGGGTTGGACGTCTATGAAAAGACGTGGAAAAGTGCAGGGTGGTATCATCAGCGTAGGCGTGGATAGGACAAGAAGTTTGGTTTAGAAGATCATTAATGAATAGTAAGAAGAGAGTGGGTGACAGGACAGAACCCTGAGGAACACCACTGTTAATAGATTTAGGAAAAGAACAGTAACCATCTACCACACCAGCAATAGAACGGTCAGAAAGGAAACTTGAGATGAAGTTACAGAGAGAATGATAGAAACCGTAGGAGGGTAGTTTGGAAATCAAAGCTTTGTGCCAGACTCTATCAAAAGCTTTTGATATGTCCAAGGCAACAGCAAAAGTTTCACCAAAATCTCTAAAAGAGGATGACCAAGACTCAGTAAGGAAAGCCAGAAGATCACCAGTAGAGCGGCCCTGACGGAACCCATACTGGCGATCAGATAGAAGGTTGTGAAGTGATAGATGTTTAAGAATCTTCCAGTTGAGGATAGATTCAAAAACTTTTGATAGGCAGGAAATTAAAGCAATAGGACGGTAGTTTGAGGGATTAGAACGGTCACCCTTTTTAGGAACAGGTTGAATGTAGGCAAACTTCCAGCAAGAAGGAAAGGTAGATGTTGACAGACAGAGCTGAAAGAGTTTGACTAGGCAAGGTGCAAGCACGGAGGCACAGTTTCGGAGAACAATAGGAGGGACCCACCCCATCAGGTCCATAAGCCTTCCGAGGGTTTAGGCCAGCGAGGGCAAGGAAAACATCATTGCGAAGAATTTTAATACGTGGCATGAAGTAGTCAAAGGGTGGAGGAGAGGGAGGAACAAACCCAGAATCGTCCAAGGTAGAGTTTTAGCAAAGGTTTGAGCAAAGAGTTCAGCTTTAGAAATAGATGTGATAGCAGTGGTGCCATCTGGTTGAAGTAGAGGAGGGAAAGAAGAAGAAGCAAAGTTATTGGAGATATTTTTGGCTAGATGCCAGAAATCACGAGGGGAGTTAGATCTTGAAAGGTTTTGACGTTTTCTGTTAATGAAGGAGTTTTTGGCTAGTTGGAGAACAGACTTGGTATGGTTCCGGGCAGAAATATAAAGTGCATGAGATTCTAGTGATGGAAAGCTTAAGTACTTTTTGTGGGCCACCTATCTATCATGTATAGCACGAGAACAAGCTGTGTTAAACCAAGGTTTAGAAGGTTTAGGACGAGAAAAAGAGTGAGGAATATATGCCTCCATGCCAGACACTATCACCTCTGTTATGCGCTCAGCACACAAAGACGGGTCTCTGACACGGAAGCAGTAGTCATTCCAAGGAAAATCAGCAAAATACCTCCTCAGGTCCCCCCAACTAGCAGAGGCAAAACGCCAGAGGCACCTTCGCCTAGGGGGATCCTGAGGAGGGATTGGGGTGATAGGACAAGATAAAGATATGAGATTGTGATCGGAGGAGCCCAACGGAGAAGAAAGGGTGACAGCATAAGCAGAAGGATTAGAGGTCAGGAAAAGGTCAAGAATGTTGGGCGTATCTCCAAGACGGTCAGGAATACGAGTAGGGTGTTGCACCAATTGCTCTAGGTCATGGAAGATAGCAAAGTTGTAGGCTAGTTCACCAGGATGGTCAGTGAAGGGAGAGGAAAGCCAAAGCTGGTGGTGAACATTGAAGTCTCCAAGAATGGAGATCTCTGGAAAAGGGAAGAGGGTCAGAATGTGCTCCACTTTGGAAGTTAAGTAGTCAAAGAATTTCTTATAGTCAGAGGAGTTAGGTGAGAGGTATACAGCACAGATAAATTTAGTTTGAGAGTGACTCTGTAGTCGTAGCCAGATGGTGGAAAACTCGGAAGATTCAAGAGCATGGGCACGAGAGCAGGTTAAGTCATTGCGCACATAAACGCAGCATCCAGCTTTGGATCGAAAATGAGGATAGAGAAAGTAGGAGGGAACAGAAAAGGGGCTACTGTCAGTTGCCTCAGACACCTGAGTTTCAATGAGGAAAAGAAGATGAGGTTTAGAAGAGGAGAGGTGGTGTTCTACAGATTGAAAATTAGATCTTAGACCGCGAATGTTGCAGAAGTTAATGAAGAAAAAGTTGAGGGGGGGTGTCAAGACACTTAGGGTCGTCGACAGAAAGGCAGACTGACCTGGGGACATTTATGGCCCCCTCCCCAGATGGGGACTCCGAGGCTGGTGTAGGAGTCGCCATGATCATTTTAAAATTTTTGAGTGAAGGATGTGTGTGTTATTAGGTGCTTGTAGTTTTGTGTGGAGGAAGAGAGTTGTCTTTAGAGGGCAGGCTGTGACTGCCCCCTTGTGTTGTGAGACACAAAGGGAAACGTTCAGTGAGGTCACAGCTGGGTTTAATGATAAGTTCACAGCACCCCCTGAACAGTGCTTTAGACCTCACTGGGAGTAATTATCGTTTCGGCAGGTGTCTACTGCCTCCTCCTTTATATATATATATATATATATACTCGTATATATATATATATATATATATATATATATATATATATATATATATATATATATATATATATATATATATATATATATATATATATATATATATATATATATATATATATATATATATATATATATATATATATATATATATATATATATATATATATATATATATATATATATATATATATATATATATATATATATATATATATATATATATATATATATATATATATATATATATATATATATATATATATATATATATATATATATATATATATATATATATATATATATATATATATATATATATATATATATATATATATATATATATATATATATATATATATATATATATATATATATATATATATATATATATATATATATATATATATATATATATATATATATATATATATATATATATATATATATATATATATATATATATATATATATATATATATATATATATATATATATATATATATATATATATATATATATATATATATATATATATATATATATATATATATATATATATATATATATACTCGTATATATATATATTTATTTATTTATTTATTTATTTATATATATATATATATATATATATATATATATATATATATATATATATATATATATATATATATATATATATATATATATATATATATATATATATATATATATATATATATATATATATTCTTTCGCCACCCAGACTTGCCTTCCACACTTCAAGCTGAGCTACTGGCCACTTCCATACCGGTACAACATGCACTAGCATTTCAAAACAACATAACTACCAACATAGATTCTCTGAGCGCAACCATTCACTAGAATGACACCCACCCAAGGACAAGATCACTACCCACATTCACATATAAGCACAAGATCTCCAACTCCACGGAAAAACATCTCACACTAAACTGGTTATCCAGGCACAGTGGCACTCAAGGGAACGAAGAAGCAGACCTAACGGCCCAGAACGCCCTCAGTCTTTTCATCTTCACCACACATTTTCCAAGAAGCGCCTCTTCCATCAAAACAAAATTCAGCATATAATAGTACACAACACCAAACATCACATCAACAGTGCAGGCGTTGCCACCCTCTTAGCAACCTGGTACACACAAACCACAAGGAACACACTATAATTCCCACCCACTCTTACCACTTATTTATTTCATATCATTGCCTGATTTATTCATTATTGTATTGTGTACTGTGTGACCAAGCTATTTCTGAATATGATTCCCGTGCTTGCTGTTAACAATCGAAAATAATATTGGTGCCCTAACTGGACGTGCCCACTGCGTTACTAAGTCTCGAAAAGTTACCCGTTCTTGGGTTTTTTTTTTTCAGACATGAGTGTACTAACATAAATTTTACTTTCGAATCCTCCCTCATACGGTTTCTATCATTCTCTCTGCAGCTTTATCAAAGATTTCCTTTCTGACCATTCTATCGCTGCAACAGTAGATGGTTACTCTTCTCCTTAAACTCCTAACAGTGTAACACAGGGCGCTCCTATCACCTACCCTATTCTTGTTACTCATGAATTGTCTTAGTCGTATTTCTTGTCGTATCCATTCCTATGTTGGTGATTCTACACCGCATTTTCAACGTCATTTGGCAGACGTCCAGCCCACCTGGAATTAAATAGTTCACGCTAAACAACTACATAATACCTAACTTATATTCTTTCAATTATTTCAGAGTGGGGCAGAGCAAACCTAATATCTTTCAATGGCTCAAAACTCAATTCCGTCTTATATCTACTCAGCACAACTTTCTAGGCAACTTCAGTATCCCCTTTTCTCCACTGATACTCAACTGTCAATCTCTTCCACACCGGACATATTTATAGACTGTCCTTTGTTAAAACTTTTAACCCAGAGTGATCACTTCATTTCCTTAAACTAGCAACCTATAAAATTGACTCCCTCCTATTGAATTCTATTTTCAGCCAAAAAGTTCTTAAGCATAATATCTGCTCACAATTTTCTTTCTCATTCTCGCTCTGGACTCTGAAAAGATACAACCACTGGCGATTTTTATGCCTTTCTAACTAAATCTTGGGCCATCTTTTCATATGATTTTCAGTGAAACCTTTGCTGTAACCTTATAAGTACCAAAAGTTCTTGACAGAGTCTAGCACAAATCTTTAAATACTAACCTTTCCTTACACGCTCGGTATCCATGTCTCTCCACCTTTCTCTCACGTTTTGGCAATTCTGTTGTGGGTGCAGTACACGGCAGCTATTTTATTTTATTTATTTATTCTTTTATTGTTTTTGGGTAATAGCACTTATTGTGCTTGAACTTCTTTTGGGGGAATTAGATGGTCGGCCTACTATGTATACGGAAGCTTAGTTTGTTGGCCATTGCCCGTGGTGGTGCCGGCATATTTTTAGAGTGGTGCCTCTGCATACCACACCCCCGGAACACCGAGGTCCCTGATGCAGTCGCCGATGAAAATAAAGTTGACAGGAGATACGTGCTCATTCTTCGGCCACTGGATAACAGTTGAAATGCAGCCATTTCCAGCAGGATTCGAACTCCGTTAACCAAGATCACCACGTCCGAGCGCCTATCCCCAATAAAAGTGGTGTTCCACAGAGTTCTGTCCCATCACCAACAATCTTTCTATTATTCAGCAATTATTTTCTTTGCCTAGCGTCTTGCCCTATTCATTCTTATGCCGATGATTTTACTCTGTATTTCAACGTCATTCATCAGACACCTCACTCAACAGACATTAACCGTTTACAGAGAGAAGCCACTGAACACCTAACTTCTGATTTTTCTTATTCACTGACATGTAGCAATCTCCCTCTTCTAAATTGGACATACTCGTACGTACTTCGATTGTTTCAACCCAGAATTTTATTGATCTTTCCTTGCCAGAATAGCTTCCATGTTCGTCCATGTATGCAGCACTGCTCCTCTTTTACCATACATTGGGAAGTTGAACTAACACAGCTCTCCCAGAAAGGTGAAGTTTAAAACTTTTCGGGTAATCGATTCCCCTCCCCAAGCAGATTCGTGATTTGCCGTGGCTACCTCACTCTCCGCCGCAGTGTTGCGTGTCTGACTATCTTCTACCGTTATTTCAGGACTTTCTAACTACATACCTCCCTCAATTTCCTTGCCACACAAAACTTTATACTTAATCTCATCCATCCATCTTACTAATGGGAGAGTTAACCATTATCTTCTTTTTTCATCCTTCTTACTGGTAAACTCTGGAGCACTTTTTATTTATTATTTATTTATTTATTTATCTATTTATTATTTATTTATTTATTTATTTATTTATTTTATTCTTACTTTTGTGTGTGTGTGTGTGTGTGTTTCTTCCCCCCTATGACTGAACCGTTTCAAAAGAGAAATATTAAGACACCTCAAAATAAATTGGCTTTTCTCGGTTCTCCTATTTTTTTCTTTTAAGAAATGGCATTTGAACAATTTTTTTTTTTTTTTTGCCTTTGTTTAATCTTAAAAGGGACACCTAACTCTGTAAATTATTTGTCTCTGATAAACGGAAAGATCTTTCAGCGAAGTTAGCTTAAGCTGGAGTTCACAAATAGGCATTGATTCAAGGTCTTCTGACTGATCTGCTCTGCCACTACCACTTCAAAGATAAATAAGAAATAAAACTTACAAAGTTTTAAGGTATTTGCTAATTAGTATTCTCTCAAGGATGCATCTGACATTTTTCACGCCTTCATCCCTAAAGACAATCGTGAAGCTTCGCTCATCTTCAAAACAATTGTTAAAAAATTATTTTTAAAAAATCTGAAGTTCACGGGGAAGGGGTGACTGGGATTGGCAGAATACATTCAAAGTATTCATCCCTACCTTTGGAACCATAATAACCATCACTGCTTATGTGAGTTTAATGTACTGACTGTTGTAAATTGGATTGCTAAAAATGTTAAGTGTTTGGCGATATAGTGCCGTCATGGATAACGTCAAGATTAACATGATATTAGGTAACTAATCCCACGAAAAAAATATATATGTATAATAATAATAATAATAATAATAATAATAATAATAATGATAATAATAATAATAATGATAATGAAATAATAATAATAATAATAATAATAATAATAATAATAATAATAATAATAATAATAATGATAATAATAATAATGATAATAATAATGATAATAATAGTAATAATAATAATAGTAATGATAAATGATAATAATAATAATAATAATAATAATAATAATAATAATAATAATAATAATAATGATAATAATAATGATAATAATAGTAATAATAATAATAGTAATGATAAATGATAATAATAATAATAATAATAATAATAATAATAATAATAATAATAATAATAATAATAATAATAATAATGAAATATGTAGACAGAGGTTCAAGGAAACCTCGAGGATAAGCAAAATGAAATAAGATAAAACTAAACATTTCCTTACCTTTCTGAATTTAACATACGATTCCTGCTTCCAGTAGCGCACCAATCCACTCTCAAATATTCTGCTGATCGCTTCATCAAAACGATGTTTTAATGGTGAGTAAGACGGAATTCCAGCAGCTATAGTGTATGTAGCAAAGCATTCCTGAAAAAAAAAATATTTACTTCAAAGATAGACACAAGTCATTAAGGGATAGCCAAGCTCTGTTACTTTCCTCACAACCATTCACTGGTAAACTCACATTACCTTTAACATACGAGTTGCCTTGGTTCCCTCTGCAGGACGAAGCTGAGTATTTATGTTAAATTCCCGAGCGCTGCGATTTTGGACGTAAACGCCTTTGCCTTTGGAGATCTCCTTCATAATCTGTTCCATGTCCTTCACCAGCTGATGTCTTTCGACCAGACCCTTGACAAGTAGCCATATTGCAATTTTTTTTTTTTTAAGTTCATAAAGAACTTTCTATCAGACCCTAAAATGTGAGTAAAAATTTGACATATACTGTGAATTATATTGAGTTAGAAATACACTCTCCTTAAGTTTATAAGTGACTTAAAAGGCGGACTACGTTGCGAGCTGAACATAAGATAGACTTGCGATTTGGGATAGACTGAGAAAAAAAAAACTTAACTAGGATGAAACAAACAAACAAACATTCGATACAGATCAGAAAAGAGGGTTCAGGGAACCTTCATTTGTTCATTTGTCATTGATTCTTAGAGTCATGATAGTGAATTTATGAATGGATACTCACCCTTAAGAAAATGTTAGGAGATTCCGCCAGGGAATTTTTTATAAAATATGTTGTTTCATACAAAGCAAGTTGGGATTCATATACATCTTGAATGGTTTCTACACCTGTTGGCTGCCTGCTCACGGTAAGGAAAGCCGTTAAGTTACAGGAATATGCCTTGGCTAGAATGATGGTGTACAGGAGCATAGAAGCCACCATGACCCGTGTGGCGTTGTGGTGGGGCAGGGCAGGGAATGATTCCTGCAAGTGGAGGCTGACGGTGAAAAACAGAGCAGAGGAGAACGAACCCAGGTCAGTTGTTTTCTTGCCTTCATCACGACTGCGGAGGAAAAGGTTTGGCTTTTTAGATGATACGGTTAGAGGCTTATATTTTAGGAGCGTTAAATGAAATATACCGGAGTTAGGTGAGCCTATATTAACTTCATTTTCGACGAGGTGGTTGATTGCACCTTCCAAGACCGAACGCCTCAAAAAATATATAGTACCTACACTCATTAGTCATCATATATCACCGTCCCACCAGTAACGACAACACAGATGAAGAAGTCACAAAACTAAAATAGTCTCATACCACTACAAATAACAAGAAATGCTCACTAATCTCAATATATCGAATGAGATAGTCACAAAATCTAATATTTTTCAGTGAATAGTTGAACTACGATACAAATATCCGACTGAATAAACTTGTGTCGAGAGGTTATAGTTGGCGATCACAAGTGCAGCATCTGATCTTCAAGAATGTGGGTGAATTAAACACACACACACACACACACACACACACACACACACACACACACACACACACTTGCTATAGCTATAAACGAAGAAAAATGATGATCCCTTAGATAGGAATGTGTGTTTATAGGACTAAATAAATATATATATATATATATATATATATATATATATATATATATATATATATATATATATATATATATATATATATATATATATATATATATATATATATATATATATATAAAAGAAGAACGCTGAAATACTCATCTTGGTGGCATATGTTGTTTGACTAAAATTGCTTGGTTATGTCATGGAGTGTGCATAATGATGCTGCTGAGTCGCCTAGTTGTCGGTTTAAGTAAAGGGTGGTTTTCTCACATGGTCTGAGATAGTGGTCAAGTGGCATGTCTGTGTCTATGTTACAGTGTGTGCATGTGTCTGGCAGTGTATGTTTTATTTCAGCTAAGAAGCTGTATCCTAACGTCAGCAGGTAAATGCTGTTTCACTCTCTCTTGTTGAGATGTCTTGGTAAGAGTGTAGTGTTCCTGCATGTCTTTGTGTACCATATTGCACTTACTGATCCGTTTTCTGCGTTCGTGCGTAGGATGTGTTGAATTATGTTTTGTATTTATCTTGAGGGCATTTTTGATTTGGAAAATGCTGGGCGGTATTACCAGGAGTAGGCAGTAGACACCTGCCGAAACGATAATTACTCCCAGTGAGGTCTTAAACACTGGATCATGGGGTGCTGTGACCTTATCATTAAACCAAGCTGTGACCTCACAGCACAAGGGGGCAGTCACATCCTACCCCCTAGAGACAACTTTCTTCCTTCACACAAAATTACATGCACCTAATTGCACACACACACTTCACACAAAATTCTAAATTATCATGGCGACTCCTACATCAGCCTCAGAGTCTCCATCTCGGGAGAGGACCACAAATGTCCCAATGTCGGACTACTCTTCTGGTATCGACCCTAAGTATCTTGACACCCCCCTCAACTTTTTCTTCATTAACTTCTGCAACATTCGTGGTCTAAGGTCTAATTTTTAATCACTCCCCTACTAAACCTCATTTTCTATTCCTCACTGAAGCACTTTTCCCTCCTACTTTTTCTATCCCCATTTTAAATCCAAAGCTAGACAGATGTTACGTCTATGTGATCAACGACTTAACCTGCTCTTGTTCCCACGTTCTTGAATCTTCTGTGTTTTTCACCATCTGACTACGACTACAGAGTCACTCTCAAACTAAATTTATCTGTGCTGTATACCTCTCACCTAACTCCTCTGACTATAAGAAATTCTTTGACTACTTAACTTCCAAAGTGGATCACATTCTGACTCTCTTCCCTTTTTAAGGAGATTTCCATTCTTGGAAACTTCAATGTGCACACCAGCTTTTGCTTTCCTCTCCTGTCATTGACCATCCTGGTGAATTAATCTTTAACTTTGCTATTATCCACAACCTAGAGCAACTGATGCAACAATTTATTCGTATTCGTGACCGTCTTGGAGATACACCCAACATTTTTTACTTCTTCCTAATCACTAATCCTTTTGCTTATGCTGTCACCCTTTCTTCTCCGTTGGGCTCCTCCAATCACAATCTCATATCTGTAGCTTATCCTATCTCTCCAATCCTTCCTCAGGATCTCCCAAAGCGGAGGCGCCCCTGTTATTTTATCTCTGCTAGTTGTGGTGACCTGAAGAGGTATTTTGCTGATTTTCCTTGGAATGACTACTACTTTCGTGTCAGAGACCCGACTCTGTGTGCTGAGCGCATAACAGAGGTTAAAGTGTCTGGCATGGAGGCGTACATTCCTCACTCTTTTTCTCGATCTAAACCTTCCAAACCTTGGTTTAATACAGCCTGTTCTCGTGCTATCTCGTGGCACCACTGCTATCACATCTATTAGTCATTCCTAGGAAAATCAGCAAAATAATAAAACAAAATAACAAAATAATAAATAGTCATTCCTAGGAAAATCAGCAAAATAACTCCTCAGGTCCCCCCAACTAGCAGAGGCAAAACGCTAGAGACATATGAGATTGTGGTCGGAGCAGCCCAATGGAGAAGAGAGGGTAACAGCATAAGCAGGTTTAGAGGTTAGGAAAAGGTCAAGAATGTTGGAAGTATCTCCAAGACGGGTCAGGAATACAAGTAGGGTGTTGCACCAGTTGCTTTAGATCGTGGAGGATAGCAAAGTTCACCAGGATGGTCAGTGGAGGGAGAGGAAAGCCGGAGCTGATGGTGAACATTGAAGTCTCCAAGAATGGAGATCTCTGCAAAATGGAAGGCAGTCAGAATGTGCTCCACTTTGAAAGAATTTCTTATAGTCAGAGGAATTACGTCAGAGATATAAAGTACAGATAAATTTAGTTTGAGAGTGACTCTGTAGTCGTAGCCAGATGGCGGAAAACTCGAAGATTCAAGAGCGTGGGCGACGAAGTGACGTGGGACAAGGCATGCAAGCTGGCTTTGTCCATGGAGGCGGCGTCCACGGAGGCTAAGCTTCTGGCTGGAGGGAATCGCGACGCGCAGGTCAACAAGGTGGAGCCGCCACATACGACGCCACGAAACCGGAAGAGACAGCTTAATGGCAAAGGGGCCAAGGGTCAAAACACGAGGTTTTTTCTCAGTAGTGAGTTTGAGGCTCAGGACAACGGGTGGTGCAGCAGATGCGGCCACAAAGCTACTGGCTGCCCGTTCAAGGAACAAGAGTGTTTTAATTGCAATCGGACGGGACATACTAAACGCATGTGTAGAGTTCGAGGAAGAATTAATAATTTGGACAATGACAACGAGTATGAGAGTAGTCAAGAAGAGGAGGGGGAGTTGTTTGGTATTTTACAGCTTCCGAACAGGTAAGACACCGGCAGAAATGTTTCTGGGCAGGAATATACGCTCAAAGATTGATCTTCTACCGGACGACATGAACAGGGTGGCAAGCAAACAAGAACAGCTTATGGCAGGAAAGACGGTACAACGATTCCAGACAGGTGATGTGGTGTGGGTCAGGAGTTACACAGGGCCGAAGTGGAAAAGAGGGAGGATCGTAACACAAATAGGACCACTATCTTATGAGGTAGACGTTGGGGGCAACACACTGTGGTCACGGCATGCAGATCAAATAATTCTGGTAAGCAGTGCCGGTGGCACAAATGATCCGAGTAATTTGTCTCCCATGTTCCCATCAGATGACTCAGTGACGCAAGACAACGATTGGCAATCGGCAGCAGAAGGCAGCACGGCCAGCCCGGTGGACAGCGAAGCAATGGGGGCGCCAACATTATGCCAACCAGACTTGAGGACTCCAACAAAGACAGGTCACACGGGGGAGCCGGGACCTGTGAATGAAGAGGCAGTCGAGAGAGAGCAAGCGGGACCAGCAAAAGGAGGAGGAACACCAAGGCGCCAACGAGTGGGGGAGTCGCCAGGCCGCAAGATGTCCCCTGTCCAGGGAGGAGTGCGCGTTGGAGGACAGGTATCAGCAGAGGGTGGACTGTCGATAGGGACAGGACGGCCATCCGAAGGTGAAGGACCACACGAGATGAGAAGGCGATCAACGAGGCGGAAGAAGGAACCAGACAGATATCAGGCAACAATGTAATGAGAAAATTAAGTTAGATTACTAGGCTGAGGGAGTGTCATGGGTTAGAATCTGGAAGGGGGGTGAGGTGTAGTGCAGTTGACTAGGAAGTTAACGAGTAGTTCACGAAATCAGTACACAGCCACCAGATGGCAGTATATATACCCTTTATATTCCACGGAGCAAGGAGGGCTCGCACTGTACTGGCTCGGGAGCAGAATACACTACAACCCCACCTCAACCTGGTCCATTACTACGAATCCTACAGAACCCATACTAGCGATCACATAGAAAGGTGTGAAGTGAGAGATGTTTAAGGATCTTCATGTTGAGGATAGATTCAAAAACTTTAGATAGGCAGGAAATTAAAGGAATGGGACGGTAGTTAGAGGGATTTGAACGGTCACCCTTTTTAGGAACAGGCTGAATGTAGGCAAACTTCCAGCAAGAAGGAAAGGTAGATGTTGACAGGTAGATGATAGCAGTGGTGCCATCTGGTTGAAATAAAGGAGGGAGAAAAGAAGAAGCAAAGTTACTGGAAATGTTTTTGGCTAGGTGTCAGAAGTCACGAGAGAGTTACATCTTGAAAGATTCTTAAGAGCTTTTGGTTAGTTGGAGAACAGACTTGGCATGGCTCCGGGCAGAAATATAAAGCGCATGAGATTCTGGTGATGAAAGCCTTAAGTACCTTTTGTGGGCCACATGTATAGTACGAGAAGAGGTTATGTTAAACCAAGGTTTGGAAAATTTAGGTCGAGAAAAAACAGTAAGGAATGTACACCTCCATGCCAGATACTATCACATCTGTTATGCGCTTAGCACACAGAGTCATTACAAGGAAAATCAGGAAAATACCTCCTCAGGTCACCACAGCTAGCTGAGGCTAAACAACAGAGGCACCTCCGCTTTGGGAGATCCTGAGGAGGGATTGGAGCGATAGGATAAGATACAGATATGAGATTGTGATCGGAGGAGCCCAACAGAGAAGATAGGATAATAGCAAAAGCAGAAGGATTAGAGGCTAAGAAAAAGTCAAGAATGTTGGGCGTATCTCCAAGACGGTCAGGAATACGAATAGATTGTTGCACCAATTGCTCTACGTCGTAAAGGATAGCAAAGTTAAAGGCTAGTTTAGCTGGATGGTCAGTGAAAGGAAAGGAAAGCCAAAGCTGGTGGTGAACAGTGAAGTCTCAAAGAATAGAGATCTCTGCAAAAAAAGGGAAGAGAGTCAGAATGTGCTCCACTTTGGAAGTTAAATAGTCAAGTAATATCTTATAATCTGAGGAGTTACGTGAGAGGATACAGCACAGATAAATTTAGTTTGAGGGTGACTCTGTAGTCGTAACCAGATGATGGAAAACTCAAAAGATTCAAGAGCGTGGGCACGAAAGCAGATCAAGTCGTTGCGTATATAGACGCAACATCGATCTAGCTTTGGATTGAAAATGAGGATAGAGAAAATAGGAAGGAACAGAAAAGGGGCTACTGTCACTTGCCTCAGGCACCTTTGTTTCAGTGAGGAAAAGATAAGGTTTAGTAGAGGAGAAGTGGTGTTCTACAGACAATACTTAATGAACACAAAGCCGAATTGAGGCAAAACAGAAAATTCCATGCCGTGGTATGCCACACAGAGGGCATGGAAGTCTGCAGCTTGGAGTTGAGCAAGAACGCTGAACAACACTTAATAAGGATAAAAAAAATTAACATACTATAATGCACAACAATAACATAAGTAAGAGAACAGGGAGATCTGATATGGGTGGGGATCCCAGCACCTATTGTCATCAGCCAGGTTTAGTAGGTGAGGCGTATGACGCAAGATCGCTGACAGTTTGAAATTGTTGGGTGATGTAGTAGCACTTGTTGTCCAGCATGAACTAGCAGGGGCTTGCCAGAGAGATGAAGTTGCATATCCAAATCAATATCAGTTTGGCTCTGTGTTGT
Source organism: Scylla paramamosain (assembly GCF_035594125.1). Lineage (NCBI taxonomy): Eukaryota > Metazoa > Arthropoda > Malacostraca > Decapoda > Portunidae > Scylla > Scylla paramamosain. Next base: position 1,140,701 of record NC_087193.1, on the reverse strand, counting down.
TATTCTTCTGAAGAAACTGTAAAGTGGAACTATTCAGGAACAAACTTTTGTTACGGTGCCCTTCTCTCCATCACCATTGGTTTCTGTTGTCCAAAAAATGTTCCACGAAATCAAGAACACCATGGTTGCCATGGCTGCCATGATGTTACCGGTGAATGCATCATCACCAATTGCATGATTACTGCCTACTTTGGATTATAGCTTAAGATTGGCTTACGAGTTAATAACTCATCGAAAGTTTAAGCATTTCTTATTCATTATGTTTTCCAATCCAAAATGTGGGCTTGCAAGCTGAAAATAAGACACTTTCCACTAGGATATTGTCTGTGATCAGGAAATACAAACAGATGAAGTTTTGCAGTTTTGTGAGTGGGAAAAAAAAAAGTATAACAAATATAGTGACGGATCTTGATCATCTGGTAAACAGACTTTGAATATTGTTGCCTAATTAGTATTTTTATGTTTTCTAAATGTCTCTGCCTTTGTTGGTTTAGTCCCGTGGAAGCGGTGTTAAACTTACTACGCAGCATTACAAAATATTTTCTGTTCCTTATATTGCTAATGATTCATAACTAATTATTTGGACCTGTCAATACACACAACTTATAAGTACTGCATGGATAATAACGAAATAGTAGCAAGAAGTGAGTAAGAGTGATTCACAAGGTATGACCACACCATCGTGATCATAAGGTGCAGCTATAACACGTTAAATGCAACTGAAATTCTGACAGAGTAAAACAAAGTGTACAAGCAACTAGAATTAGGGTGGGGTCACATAGTAGTTTTAGTAATAACAAAATTACGATAGAGTAAAAAAAAAATGTAACAACAATAATAGTAATAACACAAGAGACACTCACGTCACCCACTCGTTAGTCGCTGCTGAGGCGATAAGGTTAAGGATGATACTGATCACGAAGAGGCTGCCTAAGCTGACCATCCAAGTCGAAAAGGAATATGGCAGGCCTGGTGACTGCCAGCGAGGTAGCGGTGGCTCCATGCGAATAATGAAGCACGAGTCCTGGTGGTGATTTTTAAGGATTTCCGGTAAATGTTAAGTAAAATAGGTGAAATGTAGTATGTAAAAGAAAGTCAGCCAAAAACATCATACTTGTTCAAGAACAGGAACAGTCTCTGTCAAGAAAAGAACCTGCAAAGAGTGAAAAAGTTACTTTAAAATAGCACGGTGAGACGATGATCATATATATATATATATATATATATATATATATATATATATATATATATATATATATATATATATATATATATATATATATATATATATATATATATATATATATATATATATATATATATATATATTTATATTTATATTTATATATATTGTTGTGTGAAGTATAGAGAAAAAGGCAAAGAGGCAGATGGGAAAGAAAGAAAGATGTAAGAAGAAGGGAAGTGGAGAGGGGATGATAGTACGAAAGTATATATATATGTATATATATATATATATATATATATATATATATATATATATATATATATATATATATATATATATATATATATATAAATTGTTGTGTGAAGTATAAATAGAGAAAAAGGCAAAGAGGCAGATGGGAAAGAGAGAGAAAGATGTAAGAAGAAAGGAAGTGGAGAGGGGGTGATAGTACGAAAGCCAAACGTATGATAGTTGTCTGCCGCATGCCTTTGAGGTCTTTTATTTAATTCTTTATCAAGTCGTCCCTCTTCCCCATTTTATTTACCCTGTTTCCAGTTGTCCTCTCAGCTTGAGTCTCACCCAGTAATAAGTTACATAGTTTGATCATAATTATTTTCTGAAAGAATTTGTATATTTAGTAGTTTACTGTGAGTGTGAGGCGAAGCGGCGAACAATGTGGAGTGTGTCCCTATACCTCCCCCTCTCCTCTAGCATAAATCCTACCCTTGTGATAAGCACGAGCTGGGCGTTTTCAGGTTTAGTCACTGTCTGTAGCTTGGGCGAGTTGGATGTATCATGGTAGTCAGCATGTTCCGAGGAGACTGGGTGGAATGCAGTTAGAAGGACCAGTTGCTTTAAAGGGTATTTGAGTAACTTTCTGTAATAAGCCACTGCTTATTATATGCATATGCATATGTTAGGTGTTTCCATCACCCTGCCTTTGACTGCACTTCCCTGCAAGGCACTCTGAGTCTATTAGGACATGACTTCTCATCTCCTTGCGAGTTGAGTACCTAGCGTCAGTGAGCGGCCAGGGACCCTCCTGCTTGTTTTCTAGGCACTGTTTTGATAAATAATACGGTTTGTCCAGGCTCTTGTAGAGTGTTTGGCTGCAGTGGATTTTAAGTTTGATGCTGTGTAGTAAAACTTTACTCCATTATCAGGCCCTAATCGAGGCCTGCAGTTCAGGAAGCTGTAAATGACGCTATTCGGTAAAGGATATAATACTTCGTTGGACAATGTGTTGGATTTGTTATTCGAGGGCTGTTTTTCAACTAGGTGTTATACCTCGTTCTTTTTAAGTGTGTGACCTTTGTTGTGATTGTTCCTTCATAGAACGTGGCTATCGATTCTTTCCCAACTGTTGGAGTGGTTTGGCAGTTGTTGCAGTTGTTCCCTTGCCTGTGGGTGGGTGAAACAGGCTGACGACCTTATTTGAGTAATCTAATGCAAGAGTCAAAAGAAGACCTTGTAAACCATATTAACCCCTGCACCAAGTCCCGTAGGTGGTAAATTGGGAGAAGCTAGCCCAGTTTGAGGTAGCTTTAAGAGCGACAGGAATTTTTGGTCGTAGAATTTGTGGTCGCCAGGATCACAGGAAGCTTTGTAACCACATGGGGGAGACAGTTGTTTGTTATTTGTTTCGTTGTCTTTTGTCTGCCCACTCTCAGCCTACGACATGTAGGGCCACGTTGGTATCCGAGGGTGACTCGCGACCCGTGTCTCCTGCCTCTGCTGGAAGTAGCAGTGCAGATCTGACACAATTTGGTGTGAGGACGTACAGTCCCACACATCGCGTCCACGGACGAGTTAGCCCTGCACATAGTGTTGATGGATTCTCCCAAACATCAGAGGAGGATTCAGAGGAGGATGCAGTAGACACCTGCCGAAACGATAATTATTCCCAGTGAGGTCTAAAGCACTGTTCAGGGGGTGCTGTGAACTTATCATTAAACCCAGCTGTGACCTCACTGAACGTTTCCCTTTGTGTCTCACAACACAAGGGGGCAGTCACAGCCTGCCCTCTAAAGACAACTCTCTTCCTCCACACAAAACTACAAGCACACACCTTTCACTCAAAAAATTTAAAATCATAATGGCGACTCCTACACCAGCCTCGGAGTCCCCATCTGGGGAGGGGACCATAAATGTCCCCAGGTCGGATTGCCTTTCTGTCGACGACCCTAAGTGTCTTGACACCCCCCTCAAATTTTTCTTCATTAACTTCTGTAACATTCGTGGTCTAAGATCTAATTTTCAATCTGTAGAACACCACCTCTCCTCTTCTAAACCTCATCTCCTTTTCCTCACTGAAACTCAGGTGTCTGAGGCAACTGACAGTAGCCCCTTTTCTGTTCCCTCCTACTTTCTCTATCCTCATTTTCGATCCAAAGCTGGATGCTGCGTTTATGTGCGCAGTGACTTAACCTGCTCACGTGCCCACGCTCTTGAATCTTCCGAGTTTTCAACCATTTAGCTACAGAGTCACTCTCAAACTAAATTTATCTGTGCTGTATACCTCTCACCTAACTCCTCTGACTAAGAAATCCTTTGACTACTTAACTTCCAAAGTGGAGTATATTCTGACCCTCTTCCCTTTTGCAGAGATCTCCATTCTTGGAGACTTCAATGTTCACCACCAGCTTTGGCTTTCCTTTCCCTTCCCTGGCCATCCTGGTGAACTAGCCTACAACTTTGCTATCCTCCACGACCTAGAGCAATTGGTGCAGCACCCTACTTGTATTCCTGACCGTCTTGGAGATACGCCCAACATTCTTGATCTTTTCCTGACCTCTAATCCTTCTGCTTATGCTGTCACCCTTTCTTCTCCGTTGGGCTCCTCCGATCACAATCTCATATCTGTATCTTGTCCTATCGCTCCAATCCCTCCTCAGGATCCCCCTAAGCGAAGGTGCCTCTGGCGTTTTGCCTCTTCTAGTTGGGGGGACCTGAGGAGGTATTTTGCTGATTTTCCTTGGAATGACTACTGCTTCCGTGTCAGAGACCCGTCTTTGTGTGCTGAGCGCATAACAGAGGTGATAGTGTCTGGCATGGAGGCGTACATTCCTTACTCATTTTCTCGTCCTAAACCTTCTAAACCTTGGTTTAACACAGCTTGTTCTCGTGCTATACATGATAGAGAGGTGACCAACAAAAGGTACTTAAGCCTTCCATCACCAAAATCTCATGCACTTTATATTTCTGCCCAGAACCATGCAAAATCTGTTCTCCAACTAGCCAAAAACTCCTTCATTAACAGAAAGTGTCAAAACCTTTCAAGATCTAACTCCCCTCGAGACTTCTGGCATCTAGCCAAAAATATGTCCAATAACTTTGCTTCTTCTTCTTTCCCTCCTCTGTTTCAAGCAGATTGCACCACTGCTATCACATCTATTTCTAAAGCTGAATTCTTCGCTCAAACCTTTGCTAAAAACTCTATCTTGGACGATTCTGGGCTTGTTTCTCCCTCTCCTCCACCCTCTGACTACTTCATGCCACCTATTAAAATTCTTCGCAATGATGTTTTCCATGCCCTCGCTGGCCTAAACCCTCGGAAGGCTTATGGACCTGATGGGGCCCCTCCTATTGTTCTCTGAAACTGTGCCTCCGTGCTTGCACCTTGCTTAATCAAACTCTTTCAGCTCTGTCTGTCAACATCTACCTTTCCTCCTTGCTGGAGGTTTGCCTACATTCAACCTGTTCCTAAAAAGGGTGACCGTTCTAATCCCTCAAACTACCGTCCTATTGCTTTAATTTCCTGCCTATCTAAAGTTTTTAATCTATCCTCAACAGGAAGATTTTTAAACATCTATAACTTCACAACCTTCTATCTGATCGCCAGTATGGGTTCCGTCAAGGCCGCTCTACTGGTGATCTTCTGGCTTTCCTTACTGAGTCTTGGTCATCCCCTTTTAGAGATTTTGATGAAACTTTTGCTGTTGCGGTGGACATATCGAAAGCTTTTGATAGAATCTGGCACAAAGCTTTGATTTCCAAACTACCCTCCTATGGATCTATCCTTTTCTCTGTAACTTCATCTCAAGTTTCCTTTCTGACCGTTCTATTACTGCTGTGGTAGACGGTCACTGTTCTTTTCCTAAATCTATTAACAGTGGTGTTCCTCATGGTTCTGTCCTGTCACCCACTCTCTTCTTACTATTCATTAATGATCTTCTAAACCAAACTTCTTGTCCTATCCACTCCTACGCTGATGATACCACCCTGCACTTTTCCACGTCTTTTCATAGACGTCCATCCCTTCAGGAGGTAAATATTTCATGCAGGAAAGCTACAGAACGCTTGACTTCTGATCTTTCTAAAATTTCTGATTGGGGCAGAGCAGACTTGGTATTGTTCAATGCCTCAAAAACTCAATTCCTCCATCTATCAACTCGACACAACCTTCCAGACAACTATCCCCTCTTCTTCAGTGACACTCAACTGTCCCCCTCTTCTACACTGAACATCCTCGGTCTGTCCTTTACTTATAATTTGAACTGGAAATTTCACATCTCATCTCTAGCTAAGACAGCTTCTATGAAGTTAGGTGTTGTGAGACGTCTCCACCAGTTTTTCTCACCCACCAACTGCTAACTCTGTACAGGGGCCTTATCCGTCCATGTATGGAGTATGCTTCACATGTCTGGGGGCGTTCCTCTCATACTGCTCTTCTAGACAGAGTGGAATCAAAAGCTTTTCGTCTCATCAACTCCTCTCCTCTAACTGATTGTCTTCAGCTTTTCTCTCACCGTCGCAATGTTGCATCTCTAGCTGTCTTCCTCCGCTATTTTCATGCTAACTGCTCCTGTGATCTTGTTAACTGCATGCCTCCCCTCCTCCCGCGGCCTCGCTGCACAAGATTTTCTTCTTTCTCTTACCCCTATTCTGTCCACCTCCCTAACACAAGAGTTAACCAGTATTCTCAATCATTCATCACTTTCTCTGGTAAACTCTGGAACTCCCTGCCTGCTTCTGTATTTCCACTTCCTATGACTTGAATTCCTTCAAGAGGGAGGTTTTAAGACACTTATTGATCAATTTTTGACCGCTGCTTTGACCCTTTCATGAGACTGGCATTTCAATGGGCATTTTTTTTTATTGGATTTTTGTTGCCCTTGGCCAGTGTCCTTCCTACATAAAAAAAAAAAAGACAAGCTTCTCTATTGTGCTGCCAAGCAAGTCTAATTCATTTTTCCCTTCAACTCCCCTCATGGGAGTTGAGGAGATGAGGAGAATGGAACTGGAAGCAAAGGGAAGGAGATTGAAGGCTGAGGAGGCGAGGGAAGCCAGGAGGTTTAAAGCCGAAAGGGAAGCCAAGAAGCTTGAGTCCGATGAGAAGGCGAGGTTATCTTAGGCGAAGAAGGAGGCGAAGATGTATGAGAGGGAACAGTCTGAAAAGAATAGAATATTTGAGTTGGAGAAGACGCAGATAGAAGTTAATTCACCTCAAGGCTTGAGGAGTGAAGGACTGAGGGAGGATGCAGTAGAAAGCCAGAGGGTGCGAAGTTTAAAGTTAATATTTGAGTTTGATGAAAAGAAAGTAACGGAATGGTACAGACGATTTGAAAAGAAGGCCTCAGAATTTGATTGGCTTCAAGAGAGATGGGTTGGCCTTATTGCCATTATGTTGAAGGGCAAGGCTCTTGAAGTCTATCATAGGATGTCTGGAGAGTATCTGGAGGATTATGAGAAGTTTAAAGCTGACATTCTGAGAGCTAATGAGCTCTCAGGCCGGGGGTGTATAGGCTGCAGTTCCGTGGAGGGAAGAAAAGGCCAAGTGATTCCTTTCTCGAGTGAGCTCGATATCTCGAGAAAATGTTTGAGAAGTGGATTGCTAGTGAGCAGGCCATCTCCTACCGAGAGTTAAAGAAGCTCATGGGGATGGAACAGTTCATTAATGTGGTCAAGTAGGAATTGGCACCACTGCTCTGAGAGAAGAGGTTTAAAAGCGTGATGGACGCAAGTACAAGAGTGGATGACTACATGTTGGCTCACCGGCCTGTGCCACGTTGGATTAGTGGTACGTGTGGCGGAGCCGGTGATGTTATGTCTGCTGGCGTGGACGTCGCCACGTTTTAGTAGTGGCCTTGAAAATAAATCTGGGCGAGTGAGCCCTGTTCGTAGGTAATAAGTCTCCACCCAGCCCTCAACAGAGAAAGACTGGGAGCATGCAACACAGCACCCTCCGGTACAGCATGCAACCTATGTGTTATTATTGCAAGAATACTTGGCATTTTAAATCTAATTACTCTAAGTTAGTAACCGCCTCGGCTTCTAAGCCCTCCCAGAAGCCGGTGGCTTTGATTATATTACACGACTTCATCTATTGATACCTCACCGTCTCCCGTGAGATCTGGCTTGAACTGGTGTCGCCCATTTTTGAGCAAGAACATGGTCAAGATTGCTGGGGTCGAGTACCTGTTACTGTTTTGAGAGACACGGCCGCACAGCAGTCGCTGGGCAGGAATGTGACTGGAAGGCGAGTTGCCTCAGGTTAGCCTGTATGGTGCCGAGGAATTGGCGCCTTGGAAAGTTTCACTACGACAGAGATGAGACTTTCATACCCGCTAATGACTGTGGAGGCGTGGGTGGCACTTGCAGAAAACCTGCCAGTGTCAGCGGTCGATTTTCTCTCCTGGCATGTGGGAGAGTTTGGAAGCAGCAGCCGTTCGCGGACGCTGAACCGGATGTGGAGGCTGCTGATGTTGCTGACTTTGTTAATTGTTACTTGCTCTAAGGCGAAGCGAGCACCCCCACGTTGGGTGCTCGCGGGTTCTGTGACTCCTGGGGTTGACTGCTAAAAGGTAGGGCCACAAGAAAAGAAGTGCAGTGTTCGAGTTAATGCCGCAGTGGGAGCAGAGTGCCCGGAGGCCTGTCCCGTTCCCCGCGAGGGTTTGGGCGAGTCAGAGTTGGACTCGTCTTTAAGTCAATGTGCTGGGGCTGACTGCAACAGCGCAAATGCCCAGAGAGGGCACATGATGGAAGTGATGCGAGGATGAGGCTGGAGTGATGGGTTTAGATTGTTTGTTTGATGGCTTGCATTACCATGCGGAGCCTCTCAGGGGTGATGCTCAGGCCGAGTTGTTACCTGGAGCTAAGGATGTGGGCGCTGATACTCAATCCGGTCCCCAGTTAGTAGTGTCTGGTATGTTAAGTGTCACTGCCGAGGGCGGGGAGACTCCTGACTCTACTGCAGGGGAGGTGGGAGTTTCCTCCCCTGTAGGGTGTGCCAGAGGCAGGGAGCAAGTTGCTCCCCTGCCGGGATCAGACACGGTGGGTGTTTGCACACGTAGTGAGCCACCCGTGCTGGGAGCTGCTGCTACAGCTGTCAGTATACATAAAGGAGGGTTCTGTCCCTCTTGTATGTACTGCCCCACTACTTGCGAAGGCAGGAGAGGATGGCGAGGAAGCAGAGGATCGGGCGGAGCTTGTAGTGGGTGATAGCAATATTCTGTCTAGCTGGTGGATTGATGCTCCATTTTGATGTTCCGTCTGCAGTTAAGGAGGCATGTGTGCTAGAAGCACATAGCGGCTTGATATTTGGCAATTTTGGCGTCAGGATGACTCAGGAGCAGTTGGTGTCGTCCCGTTTGTTGGGCGTAACCGCGTGGATCAGGCTGGCAAGCCTGATGACATCTTGTCTGGGGCCCCTCTCTGTTGTGTTAAGACAAGTGTTTCTCTTAGTGTGGGGGTTGTGAGGGATGTTGCTCGCCCGATTCCTTCTTCCTGGGTGATTTGTAATGCTGCGTTTGGCTGAGTGTTACGGCGCAGCGTCGGGAGGCAGCGCGGAGTGAAGCTGCCTGTGATGATTTGTTGAGTTCCGCTCGGGAAGCACCCTCAGTGTTGCTGAGGCTTCGTTTGGCCGAGTTGCTGTTGCTGATGGTCAGGTGCTAGGCTCGAGAAGAGGAATAAGTAATGATGGTGTCCGTCCTCGAAGCGACAAGGAATCGGGGATGATGTCATCAGTTGCTGGGACCAGTAGGGCTGGCCCAGAGGTATGTTGATGGAGCCGGTGGTTGTTGTGTTGTGATGGCCACGTGCGGGAGTTTAGTTCAGTGTGCGGCAATGGGTGTGCTACATCCTGGAGGTTGGCAGCCGTTAGCTTGCTGTGGCGATACCTGTGTCATCGAGGGGCTGGCCAGAGGAATGCAGTGTGTTTAATGTCGCTGTACCTGACAGTGCGAAGCAGGCTTGGTCGTGTCACATCCCAGGAGTACTCTGTTTAAGAGCGGCCAGATGTTTTGCAGCCCTTTGTTTTGCCAAGAAAGTGGCACTTTTGTTTAGTCAGTTTTATGGGTGTAACTCAGTGGCTCCAAAGAGCCATGACCGGGCAAATTGGAGTGAAACAGTGGGCAATACAAGACGGGAGCAGAATATTCTCCCGTGAGGGGAATTAAAGGGGGCAATAAATTAGACTTGCTTGGCAGCCCAACAGAGAAGTTTGGCCAGGAAGTGTATTGCCTGGCGATGCTGTTACAGCGCACCAGGAGGCTATGGTCACTGGTGGGCGCATTGAGTGTTGCAGAGGCGCAGGGTTGTCACTGCTGAGTGACTCTTGCATTTGTGCAGTGAAAAGTAGAAAGTACAGAAGATGGAGTAGGATGAGTATTGGAGAGAGCAAGAGAAGTGAGAGTAAGTGGAGAAGCATTGAAGACGAAGGACAGAGAAGACGACATAGATAGAGGAGGATAAATGAGTCACAGTAAAAGATGGGAGCAGCTGTAGCTGCTGGATGAAAAGAAATATAGAAATGACACCTTGTAGGAGTAACCTTGCACACTATTTTGGCCGGGGAGGTCATAGGTCCTGGCGGAAACCCAGAAACATCTCGATGGAGGAGTAGAAGAAAGAAACGGCATTCTTAACATTTTGAGTTAGGAAGGCTAAGTTGGAGCAGTATTGTTTCGTGTTTTTTTTTTATTATTTTTCATATTAGTGTTTTATTAACCTTTGTTTTGTAAATTCGTGACCACCCTATTTGAATCTGATGTGATTTGCCCCGATTAGGTATGAGCTGGGTTTGAATTTGTCATGTCCTGAAAATTCCGTAAATTTTAGTGTCAATCGAAATTTTCTGTTTGGGAAAGGCCATCTTGTGTGGGGCGTAATTAGAGAGAGAGAAAGGCGAAGACGAAGAAATAAATAAAAAGGGAAGAAGAGAGGAGACGAGAGTGCGAATGCCAGATGTATGATGGTTGTGTGCCGCGCATCCATGAGTTTACTTTAATTTCATTCTATATCCAGTCGTCTCACTTCTCCATTTTATGTACCTTATTTCCAGTTGTCCTCTCAGTTGGGGTTTCACCAAGTAATTAGCTAGAGTCCCCCTTGCCTAAAGAGAAGTCAGAATGCATCCAGATCACATAGTTAAATCACAATTATTTTATGAATCTATTTGCTTATTTAGCAGCCTACTTCTGAATGGGAGGCGAGCTGGGTGAGATGTGTTGCTCTTCCCTCTAGCGTGAATCATACCTGGGCGTTTCCACTCTTAGTTAATGTCTGTTGCTTGGGCGACTTGGATATATCGTGGTAGGCAGTGTGTTCCGAGGATACTGGGCAGGGTACAGCTAGAAGGGCCAGTTTCTTTAAGGAGTATTTGAGTAACTTACTGCAGTACGCCACGGCTTATTATATCTTATTATATGCGTAGTGTTAGGTGTCTTCATCATCCTGGGTGTGAGTGCACTTCCTTGCATATATATACTCTGAGTATATTACAACTTAACTCTTCGTCTCCTCATGAGTCGGGTACCTAGCATCAGTGAGCGGTCAGGGACCCTCCTGTTTGTCTTGAGGGCAGTTTACTTGTGTACACAGTGTTTTGTTAAATAACACTGTTTGTCCAGGGTCTTGTTTGGCCGCAGAGGATTTTAAGTTTGTTGCTGTGTAGTGAAACTTTATTCCATTCTCAGGCACTATCGAGGCCTGGTTGTAAATGTAAATGTAAATGTAAATGTAAATGTAAATGTTGTAAATGAGAATTGAGAATATAATACTTCGCTGGACAGTGGGATGGAGTTGTGCAGCGAGGTGTTATACCTCAACCATTTTAAGTGTGTGTCCCTTGTTGTGATTGTTCCTCCCTAGAACGTGGCTATCGATTCTTTACCAGCTGTTGGAGTGGTTTGACATTTGTAATATTCCCTCGCCTGTGGGTGGTTGAAACAGGCTGCCGACCTCATTTGAGTAACCTGGTGTTTTGATCGTCCATGTAAAGGGTGTAAGAGTGAAAAGGGGACCTTGTAAACCATATCAAGCCCTGCACCAAGTCATGTTAGTAGTGACTTACAGGGAAGCTAACCCAGTTTGAGGCAGCTCGAAGAGGGGCAGGTGGTTGTATATATATATATATATATATATATATATATATATATATATATATATATATATATATATATATATATATATATATATATATATATATATATATATATATATATATATATATATATAACCCAGCTGTGACCTCACTGAACGTTTCCCTTTGTGTCTCACAACACAAGGCTGCCCTCTAAAGACAACTCTCTTCCTCCACACGAAACTACAAGCACCTAATAACACACACACCCTTCACTCAAAAATTTTAAACTCATGGCGACTCCTACACCAGCCTCGGAGTCCCCATCTGGGGAGGGGACCATAAATGTCCCCAGGTCGGACTGCCTTTCCGTCGACGACCCTAAGTGTCTTGACACCCCCCTCAACTTTTTTTTCATTAACTTCTGCAACATTCGCGGTCTAAGATCTAATTTTCAATCTGTAGAACACTACCTCTCCTCTTCTAAACCTCATCTTCTTTTCCTCACTGAAACTCAGGTGTCTGAGTCAACTGACAGTAGCCCCTTTTCTGTTCCCTCCTACTTTCTCTATCCTCATTTTCGATCCAAAGCTGGATGCTGCGTTTATGTGCGCAATGACTTAACCTGCTCTTGTGCCCACGCTCTTGAATCTTCCGAGTTTTCCACCATCTGGCTACGACTACAGAGTCATTCTCATACTAAATTTATCTGTGCTGTACTCGTATACCTTTCTCCTAACTCCTCTGACTATAAGAAATTCTTTGACTACTTAACTTCCAAAGTGGAGCACATTCTGACCCTCTTCCCTTTTGCAGAGATCTCCATTCTTGGAGACTTCAATGTTCACCACCAGCTTTGGCTTTCCTCTCGCTTCACTGACCATCCTGGTGAACTAGCCTACAACTTTGCTATCCTCCATGACCTAGAGCAATTGGTGCAACACCCTACTTGTATTCCCGACCGTCTTGGAGATACACCCAACATTCTTGACCTTTTCCTGACCTCTTATCCTTCTGCTTATGCTGTCACCCTTTCTTCTCCGTTGGGCTCCTCCGATCACAATCTCATATCTTTATCTTGTCCTATCACTCCAATCCCTCCTCAGGATCCCCCTAAGCGAAGGTGCCTCTGGCGTTTTGCCTCTGCTAATTGGGGGGACCTGAGGAGGTATTTTGCTGATTTTCCTTGGAATGACTACTGCTTCCGTGTCAGAGACCCGTCTTTGTGTGCTGAGCGCATAACAGAGGCGATAGTAGCTGGCATGGAGGCGTACATTCCTCACTCATTTTCTCGTCCTAAACCTTCTAAACCTTAGTTTAACACAGCTTGTTCTCGTGCTATACATGATAGAGAAGTGGCCCACAAAAGGTACTTAAGCCTTCCATCACCAGAATCTCATGCACTTTATATTTCTGCCCGGAACCATGCCAAGTCTGTTCTCCAACTAGCCAAAAACTCCTTCATTAACAGAAAATGTCAAAACCTTTCAAGATCTAACTCCCCTCGTGATTTCTGGCATCTAGCCAAAAATATGTCCAATAACTTTGCTTCTTCTTCTTTCCCTCCTCTACTTCAACCAGATGGCACCACTGCTATCACATCTATTTCTAAAGCTGAACTCTTTGCTCAAACCTTTGCTAAAAACACTACCTTGGACGATTCTGGGCTTGTTCCTCCCTCTCCTCCATCCCCTGACTACTTCATGCCACGTATTAAAATTCTTCGCAATGATGTTTTCCATGCCCTCGCTGGCCTAAACCCTCGGAAGGCTTATGGACCTGATGGGGTCCCTCCTACTGTTCTCCGAAACTGTGCCTCCGTGCTTGCACCTTGCCTAGTCAAACTCTTTCAGCTCTGTCTGTCAGCATCTACCTTTCCTTCTTGCTGGAAGTTTGCCTACATTCAACCTGTTCCTAAAAAGGGTGACCGCTCTAATCCCTCAAACTACCGTCCTACTGCTTTAATTTCCTGCTTATCTAAAGTTTATGAATCTATCCTCAACAGGAAGATTCTTAAACATCTATCACTTCACAACCTTCTACCTGATCGCCAGTATGGGTTCCGTCAAGGCCGCTCTACTGGTGATCTTCTGGCTTTCCTTACTGAGTCTTGGTTATCCTCTTTTAGAGACTTTGGTGAAACTTTTGCTGTTGCTTTGGACATATCAAAAGCCTTTGATAGAGTCTGGCACAAAGCTTTGATTTCCAAACTACCCTCCTACGGTTTCTATCCTTCTCTCTGTAACTTCATCTCAAGTTTCCTTTCTGACCGTTCTATTGCTGCTGTGGTAGACTGTCACTGTTCTTCTCCTAAATCTATTAACAGTGGTGTTCCTCAGGGTTCCTGAGGAACACCTCCTGTCACCCACTCTCTTCTTATTATTTATTAATGATCTTCTAAACCAAACTTCTTGTCCTATCAACTCCTATGCTGATGATACCACCCTACACTTCTCCACATCTTTTAATAGACGTCCAACCCTTCAGGAGGTAAACATATCACGCAGGGAAGCCACAGAACGCCTGACTTCTGATCTTTCTAAAATTTCTGATTGGGACAGAGCAAACTTGGTATTGTTCAATGCCTCAAGAACTCAATTCCTCCATCTATCAACACGACACAACCTTCCAGACAACTATCCCCTCTTCTTCAATGACACTCAACTTGTCCCCCTCTTCTACACTGAACATCCTCGGTCTGTCCTTTACTTATAATCTGAACTGGAAACTTCACATCTCATCTTTAGCTAAAACAGCTTCTATGAAGTTAGGTGTTCTGAGACGTCTCCGCCAGTTTTTCTCACCCCCCCAGCTGCTAACTCTGTACAAGGGCCTTATCCGTCCATGTATGGAGTATGGTTCACATGTCTGGGGGGGGTTCCACTCATACTGCTCTTCTAGACAGGGTGGAATCAAAAGCTTTTCGTCTCATCAACTCCTCTCCTCTAACTGACTGTCTTCAGCCTCTCTCTCACCGCCGCAATGTTGCATATCTAGCCGTCTTCTACCGCTATTTTCATGCCAACTGCTCTTCTGATCTTGCTAACTGCATGCCTCCCCTCCTTCCGCGGCCTCGCTGCACAAGACTTTCTTCTTTCTCTCACCCCTATTCTGTCCACCTCTCTAACACAAGAGTTAACCAGTATTCTCAATCATTCATCCCTTTCTCTGATAAACTCTGGAACTCCCTGCCTGCTTCTGTATTTCCACCTTCCTATGACTTGAATTCCTTCAAGAGGGAGGTTTCAAGACACTTATCCACCAATTTTTGACCACTGCTTTGACCCTTTTATGGGACTGGCATTTCAGTGGGCATTTCTTTTATTAGATTTTTGTTGCCCTTGGTCAGTATCCTTGCTACATAAAAAAAAAATATATATATATATATATATATATATATATATATATATATATATATATATATATATATATATATATATATATATATATATATATATATATATATATATATATATATATATATATATATATATATATATATATATATATATATATATATACAGTAAAATCCCTCTTATCTGGCATTTAAGTATCCGGCAGCTTCAAGTATCCGGCACATTTTTCCCCGAGCCTTAAAATCAATAAAAAAATCAATGTGTACTCATAAAATCGATTAAAATTCCCGCGCGAGACATACTTTGTCCCCTCGCCACCAGAGCGCACTGCTTCGCGCCACCTGCGGCCCACTGCACTGTGTTTACTCAGTGACTCAGTCCCGCGTGTGCACTGTTTATCGCTGATTAAGATCAACTGATCTTTGTTATGGTAAGATGCGTGAGTGTAGGGTGGTGATTGTGGACATAATTTCACTTCTATTCAAGTATCCGGCAATATTCAAGTATCCGGCATGTCGGCGGTCCCATTGATGCCGGATAAGAGGGATTTTACTGTATATATATATATATATATATATATATATATATATATATATATATATATATATATATATATATATATATATATATATATATATATATATATATATATATATATATATATATATATATATATATATATATATATATATATATATATATATATATATATATATATATACAGTAAAATCCCTCTTATCCGGCATCAACGGGACCGCCAACATGCCGGATACTTGAATATTGCCGGATACTATATATATATATATATATATATATATATATATATATATATATATATATATATATATATATATATATATATATATATATATATATATATATATATATATATATATATATATATATATATATATATATATATATATATATATATATATATATATATATATATATATATATATATATATATATATATATATATATATATATATATATATATATATATATATATATATATATATATATATATATATATATATATATATATATATATATATATATATATATATATGTTAATCACAAGCATCGTCACTTACATAACGAAAAATTTACAATTCTGCGACAAATACTTTTGAGAAAATATGCAATATAAAATATCATTATAACATAGTACCTAATCAGCTGCTTTCTTACTACTACTGTTGACTACAGCAACAAAACGAGTTCAAGAACTTACATCTGTATCAAAGAAGGTGGTATAGCCTTGGTATTGGTCACGACCCTGCAATGCACTGACAAACAAGTTTGCAATGGCGAGCTCGGCGTCTCCCCGTCCCAGCATCCCCACAATGCCATCCCACGAGCCGTTAGGAAGACGGTCGCCCCATCTTTCATCTGTTGAAAGTTGTTGTCAGTGTCCCGTAATCCTTGAGCACGCCATCTTTATTTCAGAAAGGAGAAGGTCATATGGATTAAATTAGTGTGATTACGATACCTGCCTAGATACCTTGCATAGATTGCAAGAGTTTACATTAGCCTGAAAGTACCTTCTGGCTAATGTAGGATGGACAAAAGCCATTCACATGTGCTACAGGTAATAGAGATTGAAGGGAAACTAAAAGGTTAAATCATTACTAAATACTACATTAGCTAATGTTTCAGCTACGTTACACTTTCTCTAATTAAAAAAAAAAATGCGAAAACATAATCTTGCTTCAGAATGAGTTTTACCACAATCTTTCTCATTTTCAGTCATTAGTAATGCACACTGTCTCCACTGCTACTCACCTTATGGTGTGCTTCATGCGTAGTATTACCAGGGTTGAAAAAAAAAAAACCCCGTTTTTGGAAGAAAAAAAAAACACCCACTGGGTTTTTTTGAGGGGGATTTATTGTTTTTTATTAATTTTGTTTTTTGAGGTTTTATTTATTTTTTTCCTTTTTTTTCTCATATTTATATGTAAATAAATTTAAATAAGTAATTAAAAAGTAATCCAGAGTGAAACAAGGTTTGAAGTTTTTTTTTTTTTCATGTAGGAGGGGCTCCGGCCAAGAGCCGCAAAAAAATATAATAAAAAAATAAAAAAAAGTCCACCGAAGTGCCAGTCCCAGAACAGAGTCAAAAGCAGTAGTCAGAAATTACAGGGTAAGTGTCTTGAAACCTCCCTCCTGAAAGAGTTCAAGTCAAAGAAAGGTGAAAATACAGAAGCAGGCAGGGAGCTCCAGAGTTTACCAGAGAAAGGGATGAATGATTGAGAATACCGGTTAACTCTTGCATTAGAATAGGGATGAGAGAAAAAAGAAAGTCTTGCGCAGCAAGGTCGCGGGAGGGGAGGCATGCAGTTAACAACATCAGAAGATCATTTGGCATGAAAATAGCGGAAGAAGATAACAAGAGATGCAGCACTGCGGTGATGAGAGAGAGGCCGAAGACAGTCATTTAAAAGAGAGAAGTTGACAAGCTTTTGATTCCACCCTGTCTAAAAGAGCGACATGAGTGGAACTCCCCCATGTACAGAGTTAATAGCTGGGGACGGCATGACTCAGAATGCCTAACTTCACAGAAGCTGTTTCAGCTAGAGATGAAATGTGAAGTTTCCAGTTTAGATCATAAGTAAAGGACGGACCGAGGATGTTCAGTGTGGAAAAGGGGGACAGTTGAGTGTCATTCAAGAAGAGGGAATAATTGCTTGGAAGGTTGTGTCTAACTGATAAATGGAGGAATTGAGTTTTTGAGGTATTGAATAATATTAAGTTTGCTCTGCCCCAATCAGAAATTTTAGAGAGATCAGAAGTCAGGCGTTCTGTGGCTTCTCTGTGAGAACTGTTTACTTCCTGAAGGGTCGGACGTTTATGAAAAGACGTCGGAAAGTGCATGGTGCCATCATCTGTGTAGTAGGGGATGGGACGAGGATTGGTTTAGAAGATCGTTGATGAATAATAGGAAGATAGTAGGTGACAGAACAAAACCCTGAGGAACGGAACCCTGAGGAGAAGAACAGTGACCGTCTACCACAGCAACAATAGAACGGTCAGAAAGCACAAAACCCTGAGGAACGGAACCCTGAGGAGAAGAACAGTTAGCGTCTACCACAGCAACAATAGAACGGTCAGAAAGGAAACTTGAGATGAAGTTAAAGAGAGAAGGATAGAAGCCTTAGGATGGTAGTTTGGAAACCAAAGCTTTGTGCCAGACTCTATCAAAAACTTTTGATATGCCTAAGGCAACAGCAAAAAAGTTTCACCAAAATCCCTAAAAGAGGATGACCAAGACTCAGTAAGGAATGCCAGAAGATCACCAATAGAGCGGCCTTGACGGAACCCATGCTGGCGACCAAATAGAAGATTGTGAAGTGATAAATGTTTAAGAATCTTCCTGTTGAGAATAGATTCAAAACTTTAGAGAGGCAGAAAATGAAAGAAACAGGACGGTAGTTTGAGGGACTAGAATGGTCATCCTTATTTGAAACAGGCTGAATTTAGGCAATTTTTATGCTAACTGCATGCTTCTCCCCTTCCCGCGTCCTCGCTGCACAAGACTTTCTTCTTTCTCTCACTCTTATTCTGTCCACCTCTCTAATGCAAGAGTTAACCAGTATTCTCATTCATTGATCCCTTTCTCTTGTAAACTCTGGAACTCCCTGCCTGCTTATGTATTCCCACCTTATGACTTGAATTCCTTCAAGATGGAGGTTTCAAGACACTTATCCTTCAGTTTTGTACTACCGCTTTGGACCCTATTCGGGAACCGGCATCTCAGTGGGCCTTTTTTTTTTTTTTTTTTTGCCCTTGGCCAGTGTCCCTCCTTCATAAAAAAAAAATAAATAAATAAATAAATAAACAAGAACTTATTGGATGATACTTTGCAACATCAAAGATATGATGCTAACTAGTTTTAAGATCATTAAATTCCCTGACAATACTCCATCGTATCAAAGAAATTATCCAACCATTACAGAGATTAATGGAACAGTTTGATAAGGTTTTGTGGTGTTAAACTGTTATCTTTTTTATTAAATAAATTATACAAACCATTAGGGGGCTCAATAAACTTGATGGTGAAATTGAAAACAGGTGCTAATGCTCTAACCACCTCGACATCTCGCCCATAGAGAAAGTCCACCTGCCCTGCCTCGGTGCGGTGGTACAGAGTGCTCGGTTGCCACTCAAACGTCACCACCTGCATGACGAGCAACACCACAGATACCACCAAAGATACCATTGTCTATCATCCTTCATTGTATACATTATATGCATGCATAATTCATTATTAAAGTTAGCGACATGATATGAAAGTTGAGAAAGTTAGGTAATCTGTAAACAGAAAACAATAAACTTTTAATAGAAGCTGAAGGACACTTGTTGAAAGAAGATCGAAGAGGAGACCAGGCCGTGTGATGGAAGGATGAACTTGAAACAGTAACAAAGAATGAGAGTAACTAAAGAAAATGCAGTGGTCAGGAATAAATGGAAGAAAACACACAGATATGGCGGTATCTCATGACGGTTGGGACAGAACGAAGAAAAAATAACTTATCAGTTATAGAGGAAACAGAAAATAAATAGTGTGCTGGATTTATAACCTTGAGGACAGAGCCTCGAATGTCAGATATCTTGTCGATGAAGGGTGAGGCCGGAGAGGTGAAGTGTCCTTTCCTCCAGGTAGCGTGGAGCCTTATGCCGAGACCCCAGTATAGTTGGTTAAGGTACACGTGCCACTCGCCGGCCCTCTCGGACTAGAGGCGGTACACCATAGAAAGTGATATTGTAGATATGTTCCTTTAAAAACTTGATAATATTGTCAATATAAATTTTTCCATAATTCATGATGTCGGGTAAGTAAGCATAATCCAAGCTTGTGTAAAATAACTTTTTATCATACCAAATTAACCGCAAATATATAATATAATGATATTGAACTAAATCGTTATTGACATACTTATCGAATTATACTACTGCATACCCTGCAACAAAACAGTTGTCCAGTACTGTGCCGTAGCCTGTCTTCGTTATCTGTCGGTCCTCAAAATATTGATCTATGTTAACTTTTATTTATAAGTAAAAGCAATTTTGATGTGAGGTCACATATTTAGATGACCAGTTTAATCTTTATTTTGCTTTTCGAGGAGTCCAGAGAGTATGTGTATGTGTCTTATATCATGTTTGAGTGGCACTGGCCGAGGATTAAAGGCAATAGCTTCCGGGAAGTGTATTGTATCGTGAGTGCAAAGAAAACAGACGTGCCATAAAGATAATGTGAAGAAAAAATTGCAAGATACTGAGACCTAAAGAGATATGCCAGCTAACAACGCAGGAGAGGGAAAAAACAAACAGAAATTTTGGTTACGCTTCCGAACTAGTGCACTGTACTAGCGAGCGAGGACACGATCGCGGCCCACAGGGAATTTAGCCAAAACCGGTATCGTGTGCAAAAGTGTCTGCCTGTGCGTCCATCTTGTGGTCTACCCACCTCTGTCATCATTACTCAAACTCGTGTATGAAAGGACCTGTAGGGTTGATATCCCAATCAGAGCAAGCAAGATCATCAATTGCCATTATGAGTGTAAATAATGCATCTTCAATAGTCCTATAATCTCTTATTTATATAATATTTGAAACCTTCGATTTGCACAGTTCCGCACGATATGGACATAATATCATCTTGCACTTTCACTTTTTGAGTAAATACTGCGAATTCCACGTTTCTTTTCGTATTATAGAGAGAAGAATTACTCACGTTGTCCCAGGTAATACTTCAGTGAGAAATGTTCACTATTAACTAATTTATTGCTCAAAGTATATCGGTCCTTCACCTTCGTTGTGACGATTCTGATGTCCGCTCCGAAAATCTTAATAAAATGTGATTTTTTAAATTTTTTTATTATTTGATAACACATGATGATTGTGGTAACGTATATCAGTAAAATAAGGTTTCATACAATTTCGGGTGGAAGGAAAGCAAAGACTCTCCGCAGGCTTCAAATATTCATGAATAATAGATTATAAGACGACTGGTGATGCGTTATATATATTCATAATGACAATTGATGACCGCGCTTGCGCCGGTTGAATTACAGAAGGGTGTGGAGCACAAGGTACACTTCCGCCCAGATGGACGCTTTTCCACACGACACCAGCAACTATATCACACATATGGTAAAAAAAATTAAATAGGCTCAGGAGGCAGTAGACACCTACCGAAACGATAATTACAGCCAGTGATCTCTTAAGCACTGGATAAGGGGGTGCTGTGAACTTATCATTAAACCCAGCTGTTACTTCACTGAACGTTTCTCTGTGTATCACAACACAAGGGGGGCAGTCACAGCCTGTCCTCTAAAGACAACTCTTCCTTCACACAAAATTACATTTTTTTTTCTTATGAAGAAGGGCCACCGGAAAAAAGGACAACAAAAATCCAATAAAAAAAAAAAATATATATATATATATATATATATATATATATATATATATATATATATATATATATATATATATATATATATATATATATATATATATATATATATATATATATATATATATATATATATATATATATATATATATATATATATACAGAACCCTGAGGAACCTTAGGAGAAGAACAGTGACCGTTTACCACAGTTGATATAGAACGATCAGAAAGGAAACTTGAGATGAATTTACTGAGAGAAGGATAGAAGCCGTAGGAGGGTAGTTTGGAAATCAAAGCTTTGTACCAGATTCTTTCTAAAGCTTTTGATATGTCTAAGGCAACAGCAAAAATTTCACCAAAATCTCTATAAGAGGATGACCAAGACTCATTAAGGAAGATCACCAGTAGAGCTGTCTTGACAGAGCCCATACTGACGATCAGAAAAGGTTGTGAAGTGAACTTTAAGACTTAATCTTCCTGTTGAGGATATATTAAAAGACTTTAGATAGGCAGGAAATTTAAGCAATGGGACGGCAGTTTCAAGGATCATACTCTTCATTCAAAATTCAAAATAAATATGCTGACACCTCCAGCAGCCTCTGAGTCTCAATCTGGGTAGGGTACCACAAATGTCCCCAGGTCGGACTGTTGTTCTGAAATCGACCCTAAGTGTCTTGACACCGCCCCTCAACATTTTCTTCATTAACTTCTGCAACACTCGCGGCCTTAGATCTAATTTTTAATCTGTAGAACACCAACTTTCCTCTACTAAACCTCTTCTCCTTTTCCTCAATGAAATACAGGTATCTGAGGCAATTGACAGTTACCCCATTTCTTTTCCCTCCGAATTTTTCTATCCTCATTTTCAATCCAAAGCTAGATGGATGTTGCGTCAATGTGTTAAACGACTTAACCTGTTGTCGTTCCCACGCTCTTGAATCTTCAGAGTTTTTTTTTTTTTTCACCATCTGGCTACGACTACAAAGTCACTCTCAGACTAAATTTATCGGTGCTGTATACCTCTCACTTAACTCCTCTGAATATAAGAAATTCTTTGATTGTTTAACTTCCACACTGGAGCACATTCTGACTCTCTTCCCTTTTTGAGAGATCTCCACTCTTGGAGGTTTCAGTGTTTACCACCATCTTCGGTTTTCCTCTCCCTTCACTGGCCATTTTGGTAAACAAGCCTTTGACTTTGCTATCGTCCACGATCTGGAGCAAACAGTGCAACACCCTACTCGTATTCCTGACCGTCTTGGAGATACGCCCAACATTCTTGACTGTTTCCTAACCTCTAATCCTTCTGGTTATGGTGTTACCCGATCTTCTCTGTTGGACTCTTCCGATCACAGTCTCATATCTGTATCTTATCCTATCGGACCAATCCCTCAGGATCCCTGAAAGCGGAGATGCCCCTGGCGATTTGCCTCTGTTGATTGTCTGGACCTAATGAGGTATTATGCTGATTTTCCTTGAAATGACTACTGCTTCCGTGTCAGAGACCCGTCTCTGTTTGCTGAACGTATAACAGAGGAGACAGTGTCTGGCATGGAGGCATACATTCCTCCCTCTATTTCTCGACCTAAACCTTCCAAACCTTGGTTTAACACAGGATGTTTTCGTGCTATATATGATAGAGAAGTGGCCCACAAAGGCGACTTGAGCCTTCCATCACCATAATCTCATACGCTTTATATCTCTGCCCAGAATCATGCCAAGTCTTTTCTCCAACTTGCCAAAAACTTCTTCATTAATAGAAAGTGTCACAATCTCCACTCGTAACTTCTAGCACCTAGCCAAGTGATGGCACCACTGCAATCTCATCTATTTCTAAAGCTGAACGCTTCGCTCAAACGTTTGCTAAAAACTCTTCCTTGGATGATTCAGGACTTGTTCCTCCCTCTCCTCTACCTTCTGAATTCTTCATGCTAACCATTAAAATCCTTTGCAGTGATGTTTTCCATGCCCTTGCTGGCCTAAACCCTCGTAAGGTTTATGAACCTAACGGGGTCTCTCCTATTGTTCTCTGAAACTTGCACCTTGCCTCATCAAACTCTTTCAACTCTGTATGTCAACATCTACTTTTCCTTTTTGATACAGACAGCCTGTTCCTTAAAAGGGTGACAGTCCTAATCCATCAAACTACCATCCTATTGCTTTAATTTCCTGCCTATCTAAAGTTTTTTAATCAGTCCTCAACAGGAAGATGCTTAAACATCTATCACTTTACAAACTTCCGTCTAATTGCCAGTATGGGCTCCGTCACCGCCAGTTTACTAGTGATCTTCTGGCTTTCCTTACCGAGTCTTGGTCATCCTCTCTTAAAGAGTTTGGTGAAACTTTTGTTGTTGTCTTAAACATACCAAAAAGCTTTTGATAGAGTCTGACACAAAACTTTGATTTCCAAACTACCCTCCTACTGCTTCTGTCCTTCTCTCTAACTTCATCTCAAGTTTCTTTTCTGACCGTTCTATCGCTGCTGTGATAGACAACCACTGTTCTTCTCCTAAATCTATTAACAGTGGTGTTCCGCAGGGTTGTGTTCTGTCATCCATTCTCTGTCATTCATTCTTCTTATTCATCAATGATCCTCTAAAACCAAACTTCTCGTTCTATCCACTTCTACGCTCCTGCACTTTTCCACGTCTTTTCATAGACGTCCTTCAGTAAGTATACAGTTCACACAGGGAGGCCACAAAGCGTAAGACTTCTGATCTCTCTAAAATTTCTGATTGGGGCAGAGCAAACTTAATATTATTCAGTGGCTCAAAAAACCCAATTACTCCATCAATCAACTCAGCACAAACTTCCAGACAACTGTCCTCTCTTCTTCAATGACACTCAACTGCCTTCCTCTTCTACATTAAACATCCTCGGTCTGCCCTTTAATTATAACCTAAACTGGAAACTTCACATCTCATCTCTAGCTAAAACAGCATATATGAAGTTAGGTGTTCTGAGTCGTATCTGCAAGTTTTTTCTCACCCACCGTAGCTGCTAACTCTGTACAGTTACCTTATCTTCCCATGTATGGAGTATGCTTTACATGTATGGAGAGGGTTAAATTCATACCACTATTTTATACATAGTGGAATCAAAAGCTTTTCGTTTTATAAACTCCTCTCCTCAAGACTGTCTTCAGCCTCTTTCTCATCGCGGCAATATTGCATCTCTTGCTATCTTCTACCGGCATTTTCATGACAACTGCTCTTCTGATCTTGCTAACTGAATCCCCTTCCTCCTCCCGCTGCCTCGCTGCACAAAACTTCCCTATTCTCTCTACCTCTCTAATGTAAGAGAATATTCTCAATCAATTCATCTCTTTCTCTGATAAACTCTGGAACATCCTGCTTGCTTCTGTACTTCTTCCTTCCTATGACTTGAACTCTTTGAAGAGCGAGGTTTTAAGAAACATCCTTCACTTTTCGATGATTACTCTAACAGTGGGATTTTTTTCCTCTTTTTCCCCTTTTTCCAGCGGCTCTCTTATGTAAAGAACAAAAAAAAAAAAAACAATTGGGACCTAAACATGAAAGAAGAAAACATGCCTGGCAGCTCCCCACAATCAAGACATCTGCTCGCTTGCGATCTCCAAACTCGTCATTTTTTCGCTGTCCGTCTTCTCGGTCTTCACATTTGCCATCGTCTGCTATGATAAGTTAACTGCCATGTTATCATTGTGAATGCTGGGGTTTTCCCCGTTCCCACAGCTCTTTGTTGATTTTAATAAGTATGCACGCCGATCCAGCTTCGAATCTTCCAGAGCCCTGTTGGGTGGTTTCCACGAGTGCTGCTCCCCTTCTCCTGCCATGTTTTCCTTTAAGCCTTCGTGGTATGGCCCTTCCCTATCTTTCTCTGTCCTCACTGTGGGAGGAGGAGTCAGTTTTTTTTTTTTTTTTTTTTTTTTTTTATGTAAGAAGGATACTGGCCAAGGGCAACAAAAATCTAATAAAAAAAAATGCCCACTGAAATGCCAGTCCCTAAAAGGGTCAAAGCAGTGGTCAAAAATTGGTGGATAAGTGTCTTGAAACCTCCCTCTTGAAGGAATTCAAGTCATAGGAAGGTGGAAATACAGAAGCAGGCAAGGAATTCCAGAGTTTACCAGAGAAAGGGATGAATTATTGAGAATACTGGTTAACTCTTGCGTTAGAGACGTGGACAGAATAGGAGTGAGAGAAAGATGAAAGTCTTGTGCAGCGAGGCCGCGGAAGGAGGGGAGGCATGCAGTTAGCAAGATCAGAAGAGCAGTTAGCATGAAAATAGCGGTAGAAGACAGCTAGAGATGCAACATTGCGGCGGTGAGAGAGAGGCTGAAGACAGTCAGTTAGAGGAGAGGAGTTGATGAGACGAAAAGCTTTTGATTCCACCCTGTCTAGAACAGCAGTATGAGTGGAACCCCCCCAGACATGTGAAGCATACTCCATACATGGACGGATAAGGCCCTTGTACAGAGTTAGCAGCTGGGGGGGTGAGAAAAACTGGCGGAGACGTCTCAGAACACCTAACTTCATAGAAGCTGTTTTAGCTAGAGATGAGATGTGAAGTTTCCAGTTCAGATTATAAATAAAGGACAGACCAAGGATGTTCAGTGTAGAAGAGGGGGATAGTTGAGTGTCATTGAAGAAGAGGGGATAGTTGTCTGGAAGATTGTGTCGAGTTGATAGATGGAGGAATTGAGTTTTTGAGGCATTGAACAATACCAAGTTTGCTCTGCCCCAATCAGAAATTTTAGAAAGATCAGAAGTCAGGCGTTCTGTGGCTTCCCTGCGTGATATGTTTACCTCCTGAAGGGTTGGACGTCTATGAAAAGACGTGGAAAAGTGCAGGGTGGTATCATCAGCATAGGAGTGGATAGGACAAGAAGTTTGGTTTAGAAGATCATTAATGAATAATAAGAAGAGAGTGGGTGACAGGACAGAACCCTGAGGAACACCACTGTTAATAGATTTAGGAGAAGAACAGTGACCGTCTACCACAGCAGCAATAGAACGGTCAGAAAGGAAACTTGAGATGAAGTTACAGAGAGAAGGATAGAAACCGTAGGAGGGTAGTTTGGAAATCAAAGCTTTGTGCCAGACTCTATCAAAGGCTTTTGATATGTCCAAGGCAACAGCAAAAGTTTCACCAAAGTCTCTAAAAGAGGATGACCAAGACTCAGTAAGGAAAGCCAGAAGATCACCAGTAGAGCGGCCTTGACGGAACCCATACTGGCGATCAGATAGAAGGTTGTGAAGTGATAGATGTTTAAGAATCTTCCTGTTGAGGATAGATTCAAAAACTTTAGATAAGCAGGAAATTAAAGCAATAGGACGGTAGTTTGAGGGATTAGAGCGGTCACCCTTTTTAGGAACAGGTTGAATGTAGGCAAACTTCCAGCAAGAAGGAAAGGTAGATGTTGACAGACAGAGCTGAAAGAGTTTGACTAGGCAAGGTGCAAGCACGGAGGCACAGTTTCGGAGAACAATAGGAGGGACCCCATCAGGTCCATAAGCCTTCTGAGGGTTTAGGCCAGCGAGGGCATGGAAAACATCATTACGAAGAATTTTAATACGAGGCATGAAGTAGTCAGAGGGTGGAGGAGAGGGAGGAACAAGCCCAGAATCGTCCAAGGTAGAGTTTTTAGCAAAGGTTTGAGCAAAGAGTTCAGCTTTAGAAATAGATGTGATAGCAGTGGTGCCATCTGATTGAAGTAGAGCAGGGAAAGAAGAAGAAGCAAAGTTATTGGAGATATTTTTGGCTAGATGCCAGAAATCACGAGGGGAGTTAGATCTTGAAAGGTTTTGACATTTTCTGTTAATGAAGGAGTTTTTGGCTAGTTGGAGAACAGACTTGGCATGGTTCCGGGCAGAAATATAAAGTGCATGAGATTCTGGTGAAGGAAGGCTTAAGTACCTTTTGTGGTGGTTCTCAACGCCGGTGCTGTTACAGCTTTCTGGGCTTCCCCGTCCCACTCCCTTCTCTTACCGTCGGCTGAGTGTAATGCAATTCGTGGCTTCGATACGTTTAACAGCTTCGGGACTACGCTTCGTCTGCAGTGCCTACTGTCAGCCGGTAGAGTGAGGGTGCGTGAGACGTTTCGGCTCTCTTCTGGTCCTCTATGAGCTGGCGATTCGTGGCTTCACCATCTCTGATTCGCCATGTGTTACGCTATGCCTGCTACCACCTTGGAGGACAAGGGTGGATGGAGGGAATGGTTGACCAAGGAATCCCGCCTAACGTCCTTTTTTTTTTTTCTTTTTTTTTCTTTTGTACAAATAAATTTGTGAACTTTTCTATGTTGCAAAAAAAAAAAAAAAAAAAACTCTTATAAATGGATGTCATGCAGCAGTCTTCCATTCTCCTTCCAGGGGAAAACAGGGTCTCTCGCCCTGAATCCTAGTGGGTGGCAGCAAAGTGCAATAGCTGGGCAAGGTACCTGAAATGACGACTGAGGTACGAAAAGCTTATTTTTGGGTTCATGACAGAGCTAGTGCACGGCCTTCGAACTCCCACCCCTCCATCCCCTCCGTGTGACAGGTCCCCTTTTTCTACGGACTCCGGAAGGGAGTCGTTAAGATAGAACCGATGAGGTTGGGGAGCGCAAGCTGTCAGCTGCCCGGATCGTGTTCTCATCTATCTCGTTTGGGTCCAACAGTTCTAGTACAGCCTGGTTAATTTTTTTTACCAGGTGTGGGATAGTTGCGTTTTTTTATCAAGTTTCCTCTGGGCCGCGATTATATCCCTCTCGCTAGCATGGTGCACTACCTCGGAAGGGGGACCCAGAAATAGACTTTTCGTGATTAAAACCTTCATCATAAAATAAGGAGGAAACGCTGCAAATCGGACAAGAAGATCAAGCACAATAATTGTAAGCCTCACCTGCACGATCCCCACCAGGTGTTCGGTCTTCCTTCCCTTGTGAGTCAGCGTCAGGGCCACCAAGTCCTCTCGTGTGAGCCCAACAAACACGTACCTACGGCAAGATGCGCAAGTCAAACATTATCACTGGGCACTTGAAAGTTGTGTTTCTTTCGATTACACTCGCGTTATGAATATGTAATTATAATGGTAATGATAATGAAAAGTGAAGGTAGAAGACATGATTATCACGAGGTGAATTTATTCCGAAATATTAATTTAAGATTCGTTCGTCTGTTGAGTCTGCCTAACACTAGACAGCTTGGGAGACCAACAAATTAGGGGGAATGGTGCGATAAAAAAAAAAAAAAAAAAAATACGAGGGACGAGGACAGCGTACTGTAACAAATTCTCTGCAGCAGGTGTGACAACAGTTACTTAGGTGATACATCGGTGACGCAAACAGGGGGAATGAACACCAAAATCAAGGAACACAATGCTGACAGTGGTTTGGTGATTCATATAGAGAAAGAGATCGACCTGCGTATGTGGAACAGTGCATTGGCGCTGTTAATTGGCCTGAACAGACAAAAAATAAAAGAGTATCAGTGAATGCCTCACATGTTTTAAAACTCTGCATGATATTACTGAAGCGGTATCACCTGAAATCACCAAAAGGAGTCATCAAGCACAGGCTCTGTGTGATAGAAAAAAAAAAGTAAAATAAATAAATAATGATAATAAGAATAATAATAATGATAATGACAGTAATAATAATAATAACAATAATAATAATAATATTATTATTATTATTATTATTATTATTATTAAATAAATAAAATAAATAAATATCCCATAAAAAGATCAAACTAAAGCCTACAATATATTTTTAAAGAACAGAAAATAGTGACTCCGTCAATCATTACGTTTACTGCTGATTGGCTTACGGTTTACAAAGAACAATGAAAAGTGATGTATTAAGGCCGACAGTGGCGTCACTCAATCATAATTGGTATAACTATAAGAAATATTATAATAAAGACATGAACGGTAATTACAATGCTCTAAATTTGGTCATTACCAATAAGTGTACCTGGCTCACCTAATTCGGCTCGAATAATTAGACGTAATGAGGTTCCTACTATACAAGATCGTCCTCCAAAAATAAAATATAGTGTTCCAATGTCTTTATGATTTGTAGAAAATCGTTGTATAATAAGATGGCTGAGTAATATAAGCGTTAGATTGTAAATCTAAAAACAAGTGAAAAACTTTCTTATTAGGTTCTATAGTGCAATATAAATAATATTAGGTTGCAAATTTAAAGATGTATTGAGACACTGGTACATAGGATTTAAAAGGTTTCTTTTATTTTTTTTTTATGTTTTGAAGGCCTTTAGTTTATTAATATAACGCAAAATCCTAAGCTAGAAATTAAATAGGAAAACATATACCAAATATATTTATAAAAGATAACGAAGGTTAAAATAGGAGAGAATGTTGATAAGGGTTTAATTTTAAGAGATCAGGCGAAAGAGGGGAACGACAATAAAATTATTGGAACAAAAAGGCGTAAATAAAAATATAAAGTAATAAGACTTGAGAATAGGAGAATTAAGAGAAAAAGAAAAGATTGTTTTAGAAGCGAGAGGTTGGATTATAATTCATTTAGGTGTAAATTCTATAAAAGGAGAAAGACCTAAGGAAAGGAGACTTATCGGTAAAAGAAATAAATAAATAAGAATAACTTATTTTATTTTGATTTATTATGTCGGAGATTGAAGAGGGTTGAGTAACAAAGTAAAATAACTACAGAACCTGAGATAAAAGAATAGAAGGCAAAATAGATAATTCATATTATATCATTAATTGATGTGGCAATAAGCATTCAAGATATATGAATAATTAAAGAAAACACTATAGGTTTACTTAATTTTGTAACGTTTAATCCGCCTAAAGCTCCAATTAAAGAAGATCTAAGAGCTGCAAAGGTAATTAAAGTTACTAAATTTCACGAGAAGCTTAAATAAGAGATTTAAAAATATAGGAGCTATTTCTTTTTTTTTTTTTTTTTATTGTTAAAAGAATAAAAGCTTGGGGTCATGATAATTCTTGAATAACTTGAGGAAACCAAAAATATAAGGGAGCTGCACCTAATTTTAATATTTAAGATAGAGTAATTAAAGTATAAGATATACTGAATATATATATATATATATATATATATATATATATATATATATATATATATATATATATATATATATATATATATATATATATATATATATATATATATATATATATATATATATATATATATATATATATATATATATATACATATATTTTTTTTTTTTTTTTTTTTTTTTTAATGTAGAAGGGACATTGGCCAAGGGCAACAAAAATCCAATAAAAGAAAAGCCCACTGATATGCCAATCCCATAAAAAGGTCCAAAGCGGTAGTCAAAAATTGAAGGATAAGTATCTTGAGACCTTCCTCTTGAAGGAATTCAAGTCATAGGAAGGTGGAAATACAGAAGCAGACAGGGAGTTCCAGCGTTTACCAGAAAAAGGGATGAATGATTGAGAATACTGGCTAACTCTTGCATTAGAGAGGTGGACAGAAAAGTGGTGAGAGAAAGAAGAAAGTCTTGTGCAGCGGGGCCGCGGGAGGAGGGAAGGCATTCAGTTAGCAAGATCAGAAGAGCAGTTATGAAAATAGCGGTAGAAGACAGCTAGAGATGCAACATTGCGGCGAAGAGAGAGAGGCTGAAGACAATCAGTTAGAGGAAAGGAGTTGATGAGACGAAAAGCTTTTGATTCCACCCTGTCTAGAAGAGCGATATGAGTGGAACCCCTCCCAGACATGTCAAGCATACTCCATACATGGACGGATAAGGCCCTTGTACAAAGTTAGCAGCTGGGGGGGTGAGAAAAACTGGCGGAGATGTCTCAGAACATCTAACTTCATAGAAAC
Source organism: Scylla paramamosain (assembly GCF_035594125.1). Classification (NCBI taxonomy): domain Eukaryota; kingdom Metazoa; phylum Arthropoda; class Malacostraca; order Decapoda; family Portunidae; genus Scylla; species Scylla paramamosain. The sequence goes on along the minus strand of NC_087193.1, from coordinate 1,109,621 downwards.
TGTTTTAACTAGAGATAAGATGAGAAGTTTCCAGTTCAAATTATAAGTAAGGTACAGACCGTGGATGTTCAGTGTAGAAGAGGGGGACCGTTCAGTGTAGAAGAGGGGGACCGTTCAGTGTCACTGAAGAAAAGGAAATACTTGTCTGGAGGGTTGTGCCGAATTAATAGATGGAGGAATTGAGTTTTTGAGGCATTAAACAATACCAAGTTTGCTCTGCCCCAATCAGAAATTTTAGAAAGATCAGAAGTAAGGCGTTATGTGGCTTCCTTGGGTGAAATATCTAATTCCTGAATGGTTGGACGTCTATGAAAAGACGTGGAAAATTGCAGGGTGGTATCACCAGCTTAGGAGTGGATAGGACAGGAAGTTTGGTTTAGAAGGTTATTGATGAATAATAAGGAGAATGGGTGACACGACATAACCCTGAGGATTATGTCGTGTCACCCATGTCATGTAAACCTATTAACCACTGTTAATAGGTTTAGGAGAAGAACAGTGACCATCTACCACAGCAGCAATAGAACGGGCAGAAAGGAAACTTGAGATGAAGTTACAGAGAGAAGGATAGAAGCCGTAGGAGGGTAGTTTGGAAATCAAAGCTTTGTGCCAGACTTTATCAAAAGCTTTTGATATATCTAAGGCAACAGCAAAACTTTCACCAAAATCTCTAAAAGAGGATGACCAAGACACAGTAAGGAAATCCAGAAGATCACCTGTAGAGCAGCCTTGACAGGACCCATGCAGGCGATCGGATAGAAGGTTGTGAAGTGATAGGTGTTTAAGAATCTTCCTGTTGAGGATAGATTAAAAACTTTCGATAAGCAGGAAATTAAAGGAATAGTACAGTAGTTTGAGGGATTAGAACAGTCACCCTTTTTAGGAACAGGCTGAATGTGGGCAAACTTCCATCAAGAAGTAAAGGTAGATGTTGACAGACAAAGCTGAAAGAGTTTGACTAGGCAAGGTGCAAGCACAGAGGCACAGTTTCGGAGAACAATAGGAGGGACCCCATCAGGTCCATAAGCCTTTTGAGGGTTTAGGCCAGCGAGGGCATGGAAAACATCATTGCGAAGAATTTTAATAGGTAGCATGAAGTAGTCAGAGGGTGGAAAAAATTGAGGAACGTGCCCTGAATTATCCAAGTTCAGCTTTAGAAATAGATGTGATAGTAGTGGTGCCATTTGGCTGAAATAAACGAGGGAAAGAAGCAGCATAGTTATTGGAGATATTTTTGGCTAGATGCTAGAAGTGCCGAGGGGAGTTAGACCTTGAAAGGTTTTGACATTTTCTGTTAATGAAGGAGTTTTTGGCTAGTTGGAGAACAGACTTGGTATGGTTCTAGGCAGAAATATAAAGGGCATGAGATTCTGGTGATGGAAGGCTTAAGTACCTTTTGTGGGCCACCTCTCTATCATGTATAGCACGAGAACAAGCTGTGTTAAACTAAGGTTTAGAAGGTTTAGGACGAGAAAAAGAGTGAGGAATGTACGCCTCCATGCCAGCCACTATCACCTCTGTTATGCGCTCAGCACACAAAGATGGGTCTCTGACACGGAAGCAGTAGTCATTCCAAGGAAAATCAGCAAAATACCTCCTCAGGTCCCCCCAGCTATCAGAGGCCAACCGCCAGAGGCACCTTCGCTTAGGGGGATCCTGAGGAGGGATTAGAGCGATGGGACAAGATACAGATATGAGATTGTGGTCGGAGGAGCCCATCGGAGACGAGAGAGTGACAGCATTAGCAGAAGGATTAGAGGTCAGGAAAAGGTCAAGAATGTTGGGCGTATCTCCAAGACGGTCAAAATACGAATAGGGTGGAGGATAGCAAATTTGAAGGCTAGTTCACCAGGATGGTCATTGAAGGGAGAGGAAAGCCAAAGCTGGTGGTGAACATTGAAGTCTCCAAGAATGGAGATCTCTGCAAAAGGGAAGAGTCAGAATGTATTCCACTTTGGAAGTTAGTAGTCAAAGAATTTCTCATAGTCAGAGGAGTTAGTTGTGAGGTATACAACAAAGAAATTTAGTTTAAGAGTGACTCTGTAGTCGTATATATATATATATATATATATATATATATATATATATATATATATATATATATATATATATATATATATATATATATATATATATATATATATATCGATTCAAAAGCAGGTTCCTCCGACAAGACTAAATCACCGCTAAATTCTTAAAAATTTAAAATCATAATTGTTAATATTTAGGTTTATAAGAATTACTTTTTGGTATAATATGGAATCTAATCCTACTTTAAATCCAACTTTTTTGCTTCAATTTTAGTTTATTATTTAAATCCTGTAAATCTTTTGTTTTTTTGCGATGATGGCGTCCACATTGGCGGTTTTGGGGCGGACGCGACCATGGTCAACCTCGTGTCCGAGATAGGTGTCCGAGATAGGTGACGACGGAGCTGCAGATTGTAGTCTTAGCCTGGTTAACTGTAGGTGGTGATCTGACGACAGCACTGCAGATTGTAGTCTTAGCCAGGTTAACTGTCAGGCGGTGATCTCTTAGCCTCCCCAGGACGTCTGCTAGTTGTTGTAGATGCTGAGTCCATGTGTCTGTACAGATAAAGATATCGTCTAGATATACATTCGCCCCGCTTAGGTCTTCCAAGAGAACATTCATAGTGCGCTGGAAGGTAGCGAGACTATTCCTGAGGCCAAATGGCATAACTAGATATTGATAGAGCCCAAAAGGAGTGACAAAAGCAGAAATGAGTTGTGCTGTTTCACTTAGTGGGATTTGATGATCTCTTTAGCAAATCAATTTTTGCAATGAACCGAGACTGCCCTACCGAATCAACAAGCTCTTCAACCCTAGGGAGAGGATAAGCGTCAGAGATGGTAACTGCATTGACTCAACGATAATCCACGACGAGCCGGAACTGCCCACCTTCCTTGGCCACCAACAGGCATGGAGAAGCTCAGGGTGTCTTGCTAGGGACAGCCAGACCGTGATCCAGGAGGTAGTTCACTTCCTTCTTCATCTGTTCTTGCTTCCTATGAGGAGCTCTGTTTGGAGGCTGACGGATGGGAATGGTTCCGGGTACAAGGTTAACATCATGGAACACCATAACACAATATCCAGGTTTATCTGAGAATACCTCAAGGAAATTTGACAGAACACTAGAAACCTCTTGTCTTTGAGTCTGATCTAAGTTCACAAGAAATTTTGGTAAGATTTGTGAATTAGGGTAACCAGTAGTCATTAAATTTGGTCGAAGGTTCTATTGTTCTGTCTTGGATGTTTAAGACACCACAGGGTAGTCTCAAAGGATCAGGTGCAGGTTCTCGAGAATAATAAGGTTTTAACAAGTTAATATGTACCAGCTGCGTGAATTTACGGCGGTTAGGGGTACTTGTGATATAACTTCTGTCACTGATCTTAGCTTTCACACAGTAAGGACTTTGATATCTAGCTGAAAGAGGAGAAACCGGGACTGGAAGATACGCCAATACCTCGTCTCCCACTTTGAAAGCCTTTGCTACGGTTTTACTGTCGTACTGAGCTTTCATAGTCCCTTGAGCATTGAGCAGATTGTCCGATGCAAACTTACGCACCCTGCTTAGGGTGTTTTTCAGATGTTCAAGGTTGTTTTTCAGATGTTCAAGGTGAGTGGCTACAGAACCTAGAGGAGTAGGTGTGAGTTGGACCAAATAATCTTTAATGACCTTAAGAGGCCCTCTCACCTTTCTTCCAAAAGAGGAGCTCAAAGGGTAAGCAACCAAGTGACTCTTGCGGAGCTTCTCAAATAGCAAACAAGAGAAATGGCAGTACCTCATCCCAGTCCCGGTCTCCCTCACAACAGTAATTGTGCAGCATAACCTTTAAGGTCTAATGACACCGCTTCAGTGCACCTTGAGATTGGGGGTGGTATGCCGTGGACAGAGTCTGACAAATTCCAAGTTCCTGAAGAGTCTGGTGAAAAAGGTTACTCGTGAAGTTGGTACCTCTGTCACTTTGTATCTCCTTAGGGATACCATAGGTAGTGAACATAAGAGTTAAATGCTTAGCAATATTTTTGGCCGAAATGTTCTTTAATGGAAAGGCTTCCAGGTAACGTGTGGTGAGGCACAAAACAGTGAGAATGTACTCATTACCCTTTTATTGTTTTAGGTAGGGGACCTACTATATCCACAAGGATCTTTTGGAAGGGTTCTGGAGGTACCTGAACTGGTTGCAGAGGATAACTAGGAACAGGCTTGTTGGGTTTTCCTACTACTTGACAGAGGTGACAGGAACTAAAGAAGTCTGATATATTTTTCTTTATATTTGGCCAATAAAATTCATTAAGTAATTTAAGGTAGGTTTTCTTAACTCCGAAATGAAATCTCCAAATCCTTCATGAGCTATCTCTAACACAGGGGTTCTGAAAATCTGGGGCAGTACTACTTGGTGGACTTCAGCCCAAGTGTCATCATCGCTAAGTTTGGGAGGTTTATAGAATCTCATCAGGATGTTGCCGTGGTAGTAGTATGCTGGAGAGTGGAGAATATCATTCTTAGGTACAGTCTTCTGATGGAGCTTCACTAGAGTTGGGTCAAACCTTTGAGCTCCTCCCAGATTTTGTTCTGAAATTAGCTTGTTGAATGTGGTGCCAACCCCCGGTGGCTGGACTGGAAACTCCCTCTTGGACTTAACGGCATGCTGCGTCTGAGCACGGGTGACAGCACAGACGGAATAGCATAGATCGCTCCCTCTCGATGTCTTCGGTCAGGTTGTACGTTAGTGGAGTGTCTTGAGTATGAGGCCCAGAAACACCAAACTGCTGGCCAAGTCATTGCCTAGAAGGAAAGTGGCATCTGGAATAGGCAAGGGACCGTCAATGACACCCACCATCACAGTTCCGTTTATGGTGTTACAGTTAAGGTGGATCTTGGCCAGGGGAGTTGAGGGGTTTCCCTAGAGGACCTGTAGGATGACTTTTTCTCCTGTCTTGTTGCCTTCGATGTTGGGCAGAGCAGACTTGGTAATGAGGGACTGGGCAGACGCTGTATCCCTCACTATTAGCACCGGGTGCTCCGGCATGTCAGGACAAAGTGACACCTTATCAATAGATCTGAAAGGCTTGAAAATATCCTGCGGTATGGATGAAGCAACAGAAGTGGCAGATATGGGTTTCATAGACACATCAGTAGTATCTTTGGCTACCTTACATCTCATATCAGGAAAATCTTTAACAATATGTCCCTCTCTCCTTCAGTATCTACAAACTAGGTTATTGGATCTTCCAGAAGTTTCGCTATGTCCCACAGGTTTATTCTGCTAATAGAGAGAATCTGCATCTCACCTAACAGCATCAGGAAGCCTCTTCTCCTTCTGCCCAGGGCATAGGATTAAGGAAAAGATATCGGCTACCTTAGCTGCTTTAATTAAGTCAGTTTCGTCTTCGTTATATACACCCATGATGGAGTATGGAACCTTCCTCTTAGATTCTTCAAGAACCATCAAGTTTACTAACTCATCAAAAGTATTGACACCTGACGAATTTAACCACTTACGGAAAGTCCGAAGTTTCTCTGCAGCAAACTCAGAAAAAGTATGATAGTTTGGTTTGCTGAGATTCCTAAAAGCTTGTTGGTAACAGGCGTACAGAGGAAGGGGCACTACTCACGCCATCGCGATGGCTACAGAGACCCTGGCCATCCACCACGCATCCGGTTACAGATGGAACTTGGTGCTCAGGGAGCAAGGGGTTTGACAGGGTGTGGCACCTGGGACTAAAGTATAAGATTCTACACCTTGGACTCCCAGACCCTATCGAGCGCCTGCTCTGCGACTTCCTCGACGACCGGACGGCCAGGGTCAGGGTGGGGAACCACCTTGACCCCCCATTTCCCCTGCACACAGGAGTGCCACAGGGAAGCGTCCTGTTCCCAACCCTCTACGCCGTGTTCACCCGGGACTGCCCAGCTTCGGAGGCTGGAATAAACATTCAGTATACAGATGACGTGTCCCAGGTGATCTTCCATCCAGGACGGTCCAGCTGCATGCTCACAGCGAGGACGGAGAGAGAGGTCGCCAGGATCAACGACTAGGAGGCGATGTGGTGGATCACCACCAACATGGCAAAGTTCTGTGCCATCCCTATGGCCACTCAGAGCCCTGTCCCCCTCCGGATAGATGACGACCAGGTGGAGGACTCGCATAGGGGCAGCATGTTTGGACTCTGTGTATCAGGGAGAGGATACACCTCACACATCACCCAGAGAGTCCTCAAAGGTCGTCGGGCCCTGCTACAGCTGTTCCGGTTCCGGGACCTGGATAGCAGCAAGCTCCTACACCTGATCAAAGACATGGTGATCATTTTCCTGGTGTACCCTCCGGTACCAACACACGCAATGAGCAAGTGAGCTGTGAGTCGCCTCCAAAAAGTGCAGAATGCTGCTCTCCGGTTTGACCTAAAGATGAAGTGGGACGATTTCCTCTTGTCGGAGCACCTCCACGAGCAGGCCAGAGTCCCATCAATTAATATCCACCTACATGACATGGCCAAAAAGATATGGGAAAGGATGGAGGCTGAAGAATGAAGCCAATATCAGGAAATGATAACCCTGGACGAGACAGCACCCGCCAAGCTGCACAATTCGTTCCCCTGAAGCCTCCATACCTTAAGATTGAGACCAGACCCAGAACCAAGATATAAGTGAAGTGAAAGAACAACGTATATAGAAGTGGAAAAGAACACAGAAAACGACGGAAATACACTATAACTCGTGCTTTATTGTAAATATATATTAACACTATATTATCTTTATGCACCAACATTTATCCCATTCTTTTCACCAACATTTATCCTTTATCTTTCATTATCCCACCTCTTCCTCCCCCCCCAGCCCAATACTGTAACTTCCCTTTCTAAATAAACTGTTAAACTGTTAAACTCGCGCCTGTGGGCCAACACCATGCAAAGGCTCGCGTCACCTTGACAAGGTGACAATCTCGAATAACAACAATCCAATCGCGCCAGGAGCTGCAGAGACATCGTCGAGGGAGGAAACATGTGACAGTTGGCATAGTAGTTACCTCTACATGAAAATTTGATAAATACCCTAAAATAAATATATCTGTAATATAACTTGATTCCTTGTCTACCAAACGGCGAATAAATATTCCGTTTAAGATCTAACAGTTTTTCATGAAAACTTAAGACAGTGTACCTTGTGTCATTTGAAGTAATAAATCGTCAGCATTAGTGATCACAAATTCACTTTTCAAAGTAAACCTCTTGCTTGGCTGCCATTTGCACAATGGCAGCCAAGCAGACCAAATGTGCACCATTATGGAGCTACATGCAACAAACAGACGACGATGTGGTTGTCTGTTTAACTTGTAAAGATAAATTAAAGTACTGTGGAAGTATGACTTCCAATTTCATCAAACACCGCACCAGACATCCCCTTGAATATGCCGAGCTGAAGGAGGAAAATGATGCAGGGCACAATTTACCAAACCAGCCTAAGATGAGTGTACGACCAACTTTGACACTATTACCAAAGCAACACCATACAGAAGTGACTCGAATAAGAAGAGGGAAATAGATAATCTAGTTGTTAGAATGATTGTGGAAGATTTGCAGCCACTGTCAGTCGTAGAAGACAAAGGTTTTAGACGCCTTATCCATGGTCTTAACCCTTATAATTCCTGTATATAGCCACACTTGTACTAATATATATTTAGTCCTATAGCAACATGAATAATGTACATTGCATACTCTAAACAAAGTATACCTAGAATATCACCAACTATAGAACTGTTCTGACAAATTAATAATCATTATTCAGTACATAACAAAAATAAATTTGTGAAATATAATGATAATACACTGGAAGGTAAAATACGAGGGTGAGATAACTCTGTGGAGTGAGGCAACCAGCCGCCGTGGACCCGAGCACTGACAGGAGAGCTTAGACCCGAGTACAGGCAGATATCCGTGAGCTGCTTGGGACCCGAATACCGGCAGGGATCCGCGAGCGGCCTGGGACCCGATTACTAGACGGGATTCGATTACCGCCGGGACCTGAGTACCGCCAGGGATCCGCGAGCGGCCTGGGATTCGATTACCAGCCGGGACCGAGTACCGCCGGGACCCGAGTACCGCGCGGATCCCTCTCTCTCACTAGTCTCCCCACGCGCTGCAGGTGTGAAAGGCTCTCGTGTGAAAGGCTCTATTGGAAGCTATGGGAATTAACCGGTGGCGGTCACCGGTGACGTCGTGTGAAAGGGCCTTACACTTAGGCCCCTTTCACACGACGCCACCGGTTACCGTTCGTAGTTTGCAAGAGATAACCTACAAAAAAGTTGTCTTTCTCCACACCATATTCACTTCACAGCCTTCCTTATCCCTTTTTATTTCCGTCTGAATGGTGCCTGAATGGTGCTGCCTCTATCAGAAATTTTAGAGAGATCAGAAGTCAAACGTTCTGTGGCTTCCCTGCGTGAAATGTTTACTTCGTGAAGGGTTGGACGTCTACAAAAAGACGTGGAAAAGTGCAGGGTAGTATCATCAGCGAAGAGTGGATCGGACAAAAAGTTTGGTTTAGAAGATCATTGATGAATAATAGGAATAGAGTGGGAGACAGAACAGAACCGTGAGGAACACCACTGTTAATAGATTTAGGAGAATAACAGTGACCGTCTACCACAGCAGCAATAGAACGACCAGAAAGGAAACTTGAGATGAAGTTACAGAGAGAAGGATAGAACCCGTAGGAGGGTAGTTTGGAAATCAAAACTTTGTGCCAGACTCTATCAAAAACTTATGATATATCTAAGACAACAGTAAAAGTTTCACCAAAATCTCTAAAAGAGGATGACCGAGACTCAGTAAGAAAACCCAGATCACCGGTAGAACGGCCTTGACGGAACCCATACTGGCTATCACATAGAAGCATGTGAAGTGATAGATGTTTAAGAATCTTCCTGTTGAGGATAGACTCAAAAACTTTAGATAGGCAAGAAATTAAAACAATAGGACTGTAGTTTGAGGGATTAGAGCGGTCACCTTTTTTTAGGAACAGGCTGAATGTAGGCAAATTTCCAGCAAGAAGGAAAGGTAGATGTTGACAGATAGAGTAGAAAGATTTTGACTAGACAAGGTGCAAGCACGAAGGCACAGTTTTTGGAGAACTATAGGAGGGACCTCATCAGATCCATAAGCCTTCTGAGGGTTTAGGCCAGCGAGGGCATGGAAAGCATCACTGCGAAGAATTTTAATAGGTAGCATGAAGTAGTCAGAGAATGCAGAAGAGGGAGCAACAAGCCCTGAATCATAAAAAGTAAAGTTTTCTAGCAAAGGTTTGAATGAAGAGTTCAACTTTAAAGATAGATGTGATAGCAGTGGTGCCATCTGACTGAAATAAACCAGGGAAAGAAGAAGCAAAGTTATTGGGGATGTTTTTTGGCTAGGTGCCAGAAGTCGAGAGAGGAGTTAGATGTAGAAAGATTTTGACACTTTATATTAATGAGTTTTTGGCTAGTTGGATTTGGCATGGTTCCGTGCAGAAATATAAAGCGCATGAGATTCTGGTGATGGAAGGCTCAAGCCCCTTTTGTGGGCCACCTCTCTATCATGAACAGGCTGTGATAAAACCAAGGTTTGGAAGATTTAGCTCGAGAAAAAGAGTGAAGAATGTATGCCTCCATGTCAAACACTATCACCTCTGTTATGCACTCGGCACACAGAGACAGGTCTCTGACACGGAAGCAATAGTCATTCCAAGGAAAATCAGCAAAATACCTCCTCAGGTCCCCCCTAATTGGCAGAGGCAAAACGCCAGAGGCACCTCCGCTAAAGGGGGGTGTGTGGATCCTGAGGAGGGTTTGGAGCGATAGGACAAGAGACAGATATGAGATTGTGATCAGAGGAGAACAACAGAGAAGATAGCGTAAAAACATAAGCAGATGGATTAAAGATTAGGAAAAGGTCAAGAATGTTGGGTGTATCTGTAATTCGGTCAGGAATGCGAGTAGGGTGTTGCAGAAATTGGTCTAGGTCGTGGAGGACAGCAAAGTTAAAGGTTAGTTCAAAAGTGTGGTCAGTGAAGGGAGAGGAAAGCCAAAGCTGGTGGTGAACATCGAAGTCTCCAAGAATGGAGATCTCCACAAAAGCGAAGAGAGTCAGAATGTGCTCCACTTTGAAAGTTAAGTAGTCAAAGAATTTTTTATAGTCAGAGGAGTTAGGTGAGAGATATACAGCACAGATAAATTTAGTTTGAGAGTGACTCTGTAGTCGTAGCCAGATGGTGGAAAACTCGGAAGATTCAAGAGCGTGGGCAGGAGAGCTGGTTAAAATCATTGTGCACATAGACGCAACATCCAGCTTTGTATTGAAAATGAGGATAGAGGAAGTAGGAGGGAACAGAAGAGGGGCTACTGTCAGTTGCTTCAAACACCTTTGTTTCAGTGAGGAAAAGAAGATGAGGTTTAGTAGAGGAGAGGTGGTGTTGTACAGATTGAAAATTAGATCTAAGACCGTGAATGTTGCAAGAATTCATGAAAAAAAAAAAATTGAGAGGGTGTCAAGACACTTAAGGTCGATACAAGAAGAGCAATCTGACCTAGGGACATACGTGGTCCTCTCCCCAGATAGGGACTCCGAGGCTGGTGTAAGGGTCGCCATTAAAATTTTGAATTTTGAGTGAAGGGTGTGTATGTAATTAGGTGCTTGTAGTTTTGTGCGAAGGAAGAGTGTTGTCTTTAGAGGCCAGGCTGCGACTTGTGAGACACAAAGGTAAACGTTCAGTGAGGTCACAGTTGGGTTTAATGATGAGTTCACAGCACTCCCTGATCTAGTGCTTTCGACATCACTGAAAGTAATTATCGTTTCGGTAGGTGCCTACTGCCTTCTCCTACTAAATTTGTTATCAACATGTAATGCACAGCAGCTGCTGGACACGTGCCCTACTATTGGACCTCCCATTACTGTACCGAAAATCTTTAATATCATCATGTGCGTCTCTTTTTGGGTGCTTCCATTAAGAGTCACCACAGCGGATCATCCTTCTCCAACACACTATGTCATCTGCGCCTTCCTTTGTCACACCCACCACTTGCATATCTTCTTTCACTGCATCCATGAATTTCCTCTTTGCTCTTCCTTTCTTCCTTCAGCCGGGTAGGTCCATTTCCATCTTCTTCCCTCCTACATATGCTTCATCCCTTCTGACAGGCCTGAACCACCTCAGCCTCGCCTCTCTTTTCCCCAAACCGATGTGCATGTGTTGTCCTTTTGATGTGTTCGTTCCTTATTTTGTCTCGTCACTTCAAGACCACACCGTAAAAACTTCAATTCCGCTACTTCCATCTCCGTCTCTTCTCTCTTTGTTATTAGTACAGTTTTCATTCCATACAGCATGACTGGCTTCTTTACCATTTTGTACACCTTTCCTTTTGTTCTTGCAGAAACCTTTCTTTTACACATCACCCCTGTCACCTTCCTTCAGCCATTGCATCCACCCGGCACTTTCTTCTTAACCTCAACAGCATTTTATCTACACCGTTAACCTTAAGTATCTGAATTCGTCACCCTTTACCATCTCTACACCCTGTAGTCTTATTGTTTCCCGGCCATCTCCAGTGCATATCTCCATCTCTCCAGCTCAGCTTCCACTTGTTCCCTACTCTCGTGGCAAATCACTTAGCCGTCTGCAAACATCTTGGTTCATGGGATTCCTTTCTGATCTCATCAGTCAGCCCGTCCATCACAATTGCAAAAAGAATGGGCTCAAGGCCGATCCTTGGTGCAATCCCACTTCTACTCCGAAAGCTTCCGTCAACCCTGCAGCACCCTTGCTGTTGTTATGTTGTCGTCGTACATGTCCTTTACCACCTCCATATACTTTGCCACTCGCGATTTTCTCATCCAGTACAACAGTTCTACTCTTGGCATGCGATCGTAAGCGTTTTCTAAGTCTATGAATGCACAGTGCAGCTCCTGTTGTCCTTCTCCAAATTTCTCCATCAACATCCTCAAAGTGAAAATTGCATCCGGTGTTCATCTCTGATCCTAACAATACCTCGGAGTCTCGTTTCCACGACTCTCCCATATTTTCATTGCATGTCTCATCAGCTTAATCCCTCTGTAGTTGCTGCAGCTCTGCACATCACCCTTATTTTTTTTAATTGGAAATAGCACACTATTTCTCCACATTCCCGGCATCCTCTCGCCCTCCAAAATCATGTTAAACAACCTAATAAACTAGTCCACTGCCATTTTTCCATGGCTCTTCCATGCTTCCACTTGAATTTGATCCTGACCTACTGCTTTACCTCCCACCATCCTTCTCATGGCATTTCTCACTTCCTTTTGGTTGATATACTGTACTAATTGATTTAACTCCGCCACCTCCCCTAACTTTCTCTCCCTTGCATTTTCAGTGTTTATCAGGTCTTCAGAATACTCCTTCCACCTGTGTTATATATTCTTACTTCTTAGTACATTTCCGTCTGTATGCTTTATCATGCTTCACTTCCCTACACTCCCTATCTTTCTGCCTGACTACTCGGTAAAAGTGTTTCTCCTCTTCCTTAGTATCTAACCTTTCATACAGCACTTCATCTGCTTTTTCTTCGCCTTTGCCACTTTCCTTTTTGCTAGGTTACGCATCCCCTTATACTTTTGATGGCTTTCTTCATCCCTTTGTTTACTCTGTTTTTTTTTTTTTTTTGTGTGTGTGTTTTTTTTCGCCAGTTTCTTAATGTTTATGCTGTCCTGCACTTCCTCACTCCACTACCAGGTTTCCTTGTCTACCTTTCTTTGACCTGATGTCATCTCAAGTACCTTTTCTGCCCTCTTTCTCACCGTTTCCGATATTTCCTCCCAGCTAACTTGTTCCCTTTCTACTAGAACTTGGCTCACTTCCTGCCTGAATGCAATCTTGTACTTTTCTTAATTTAATTTTCACATTTGATATTTGGTTCGATCTTCAATTTCTTTCACGGCTTCACCTCCAGCCTCAACTTCCCAACCAACAAACTATAAATTCCATATGGCGACTCCTATACCAGCAGTTCCTGTCTGGGGAGGGGACCACAAATGTCCCCAGGTCGGACTGTTCTTCTGGTATCGACCCTAAGTGTCTTGACACCCTCTTCAACTTTTTCTTCAATAACTTCTGCAACATTCGCGGTCTTAGATCTTATTTTTCTATCTGTAGAACATCATTTCTCCTCTACTAAGCCTCATCTTCTATTCCTCACTGAAACACCGGTGTCTGAGACAACTGACAGTAGACACTTTTCTGTTCTCTTCTACTTTCTTCATCCTCCTTTTCAATCCAAAGCTGGATATTGCGTCTATGTACGCAACGACTTAACTTGGTCTCGTGCTCACGCTCTTGAATCTTCCGAATTTTTCACCATCTGGCTATGACTACAGAGTCACTCTCAAACTAAATTTATTTGTGCTGTATACCTCTCAACTAACTCATTTGACAATAAAAAAAAATTATTTGACTACTTAACTTCCAAAGTGGAGCACATCCTGACTCTCTTCCGCTTCGCGGAGATCTGCATTCTTGAACACTTCAGTGTTCACCATCCTGGTAAACTAGCCTCTAACTTTGCTATCCTCCACGACCTAGAGCAATTGACGCAAGATCCTACTCGTATTCCTCACCGTCTTGGAGATACGCCTAACATTCTTTATCTTTTCCTCACTTCTAATTCTTCTGCTTATACTATCACCTTACCCTCTCCGTTGGGCTCCTCTGATTACAGCCTCATATTTGTATCTTGTCCTATAGCTCCAATTCCTCCTCAAGATCTCCCAAAGTGGAGTTGCCTCTGGTGTTTTGTTTTTGTTAATTGGGGAGGGACCGGAAGAGGAATTATGCTAATTTTCCATGGAATGACTACTGCTTCCGTGTCAGAGACTCGTCTCTGTCTGCTGAGCTCATAACATAGGTGACAGTGTCTGGCATAGAGGTGTACATTACTCGTTTTTTCTCTTACCCTAAACCTTCCAAACCTTGGTTTAACACAGCCTGTTCCCGAGTTATACATGATAGAGAGATGGCCCATAAAAGGTATTTGAGTCTTCCATCACCTGAATTTCATCCAGTTTATATTTCTGGTCGAAATCATACCAAATCTGTTCTCCAACTAGCCAAAAACTTCTTCATTAATAGAAATTATCAAAATCTTTCAGAATCAAAGTCCATTCGTGAGTTCTAGCACCTAGCCAAAAACATCTCCAATGATTTTACTTTTGTTTTCCCTCCTTTATTTCATCTGACAACACTATTACCTTCTTATCTATCTGTAAAGCTGAACTCTTCGCTCAAACCTTTGCTAAAAACTTTGTATTAGATGATCCAGTGCTTGTTCCTCCCTCTCCTTCACCCTCCGACTACTTCATGCTACCCATTAAGATCCTCAGCAGTGATGTTTTCCATGACCTCGCTGGCCTAAACACTCGAAAGGCTTATGGACCTGATGCGATCCCTCCTGCGCCTCCAAGTTTGCACCTCGTCTAGTCAAACTCTTTCAGCTCTGTCTGTCAACATCTACCTTTCCTTATTGCTGGAAGTTTGCCTACATTCAGCTTGTCCCTAGAAAGGGTGACTGTTCTAATCCCTCAAACTACTGTCCCTATTGTTTAAATTTCATACCTATGTAAAGTTTTTTAATCTATCCTGAACAGCAAGATTCTTAAATATCTATCATTTCATAACCTATCTGGTCGCCAGTATGGGTTCCGTCAAAGCAGCTTTATTGGTTTTCCAAACTGAGCCTTGTTCATCCTCTTTTAGAGATTTTGGTGAAACTTTTGGTGTTGCTTTGACTTTATTAAAAGCTTTTGATAGAGTCTGGCACAAAGCTTTGATTTCAAAACTACCCTCCTACGGCTTCTGTCCTCCTCTCTGTAACTTCATCTCAACTTTCCTTTCTGATCGTTCTATTGCCGCTCTGGTAGATGGTCACTGTTCTTCTCCTAAATTTACTAACAGTGGTGTTCCTCAGGGTTCTGTCCTGTCATCCATTCTCTTCCTATTATTTTTCAATTACCTAAACCAAACTTCTTGTCCTATCCACTCCTGATGATACCACCCTGTACTTTTCCACGTCATATCATAGACGTCCAACCCTTCAGGAAGTAAACAGTTCATGCTGGTAAGCCACAGAACGCCTGACTTCCGATCTCTCTAAAATTTCGGATTGGGGCAGAGCAAACTTAGTATGGTTCAATGCCTCAAACTCAATTCCTCCATCTGTCAACTCGACAACCTTTCAGACAACTCTTCAATGATACTCAACTGTCCCACTTTTCTACACTAAACATCGTCAGTTTGTCCTTTACTTCTAATCTAAACTGGAAACATCATATTTCATCTTAGCTAAAACACCTTCTATGAGGTTAGGTGTTCTGAGACGTCTCCGCCAGTTTTTCTCACCCTTCAGCTGCTAACTCTGTATAAGAGCCTTATCCATCATGTATAAGTATGCTCCACAAGTCTGGGGGGGTTCCACTCATACCGCTCTTCTAGACAGGGTTGAATCAAAAGCTTTTCGTCTCATCAACTCCTCTCCTCTAGCTGACTGTCTTCAGAATCTTTCTCATCGCCCCGATGTTGCATCTTTAGCTATCTTCTACTGCTTTTTTCATGCTAACTGCTTTTCTGATCTTGCTAACTGCATGCCTCCCCTCCTCCGGCTGCCTCGCTGCACAAGACTTTCCTCTTTCTCTCACCCCTATTCTGTCCACCATTCAAATGCAAGAGTTCCCTAGTATTATCAATCATTCATCCCTTTCTCTGGTAAATTGTGGAACTCCCTGCCTGCTTCTGTATTTTCACCTTCCTATGACTTAAATTCCTTCAAGAATGAGGTTTCAAGGCACTTATCCTTCAATTTTTGACTACCGCTTCGGACACTGTTTGGTGACCGGGATCTCAGTGGGCTTTTTTTTCTTTATTGTTATTATTGTTATTATTTCTTTATTTTTTGTTGCCCTTGGCCGGTGTCTCTCCTACATAAAAATAAAGAAATGCCTCCCCTCCTCCCGCGGCTTCTCTCACCCCTATTCTGTCCACCTCTCTAATGCAAGAATTAACCAGTATTCTCAATCATTCATTCCTTTCTCTGGTAAACTCTGGAACTCCCTGCCTGTTTCTGTATTTCCACCTTCCTATAACTTGGATGCTTTGAAGAGGGATGTTTCAAGATACTTATCCTTTAATTTTTGGCTACCGCTTTGGACCCAATTCGGGGAGCGGCATCTCACTGGGCCATTTTTTTTTTTATTGGATTTTTGTTGCCTTTTGCCGGTGTCCCTTCTGCGGCCTCGCTGCACGACACTTTCTTCTTTCTTTCATACCTATTCAGTCCATCTCTCCAATGCAAGTGTTAATCAGTATTCTCAATTATTCATCCCTTTTCTGGTAAACTCTGGAACTCCCTGGCTGCTCTTTTATTTCCTCCTTCCTGTGACTTGAACTTTTCAGAGGGAGGTTTCAAGACACTTACCTTCCATTATTTGATTATTTGACTGGAATCTCTATAAGAACTGGCATTAATTTCTATTCAAAATTTTGTTGTCATTGGCCAGTAGCCCTTCTTACATAATATATATATATATATATATATATATATATATATATATATATATATATATATATATATATATATATATATATATATATATATATATATATATATATATATATATATATATATATATATATATATATATATATATATATATATATATATATATATATATATATATATATATATATATATATATATATACATATATTCACCTCTAGCACAGTTTTGATATATATTTATCTGTACTACCACTCCAATGCCGTTTTTCCTCTTATTCACTCCATGATAGTACAGCTTGCAACCTCCTCTAATCACCCTCGCCTTACTTCCTCGTCATTTAGTTTCCTGCATACACAACACGTCTATCTTTCTCCTTTCCATCACGTCGGCCAGTTCCCTCCCTTTACCACTCATGGTACCAACATTTAGAGACCCCATTCTTATCTCCCTCCACCTTTCTGTCCCGTGTTTTTTTTTTTTTTCCTTCTTCCTCCTTGCTTGCATCCCTCCTCTTCTTTTCCTCTCTCTCTCTCTCTCTCTCTCTCTCTCTCTCTCTCTCTCTCTCTCTCTCTCTCTCTCTCTCTCTCTCTCTCTCTCTCTCTCTCGTACAGCTGCTGCACTTATGGCATGGAATATTTAGTATCTCCCTGCTTATAATAACAAAGTGAAAAAACAACAACATAAATTTACCTTAAATTTACCACAAAATATTTAAGAAAAAAATAAGTAAGAGGAGGCGGGGAAGGATTCTGATATCACTTTAAACTTTATCTCTGAAAGTGTTAGTCACTGACACGTGGGGGCACTGCCTTTGTCCTCCAAACATTAAACCACACCACTAGTACGTCCATCTCTTTACGTCCCTTCTTGAAAACTCACTCAAAACTCACACATAGACACATATAAATATTACCTTTCTCCAAACAAAATTTTGTTTAGCATGAAGATCAGAAACTCCAAGTTCAAGATAACATGTTTTTCTTTCTCTGTTGTATGTTCAGCACTACTTCCCTCTGACGTGAAAAGAATATGAAATAATCATATCAAGTGTGTAACCAGTGTAAACTGGTGATTTTGAGAGATAATGAGGTCTGGTAACCAGCATACCTTCCCTGTGATTATAAGGTACGCACCCAAAGTGAAATGTGGCACCATATGACCGCGATGTTGCAGCGCCTTGGATCAAATCAATCAAACCTAAATTGATTTTTTCTTCGGATATCAAACAACAAACACACGTCTTACATTTTTAGTCATATAATTATTTACTAATTTTTCCTTAATATTGATTTATTCATGTTAGGATTTATTGAAGTTTTGAGGATGACGTTAAGCATATGAGCATAAGAACATAAGAAAATAAGGGAAGCTGCAAGAAGCCGTCAGGCCTACACGTGGCAGTCCCTATACGAAACATACTTACATGCATTCACTTATTATCGTCATCTGTAAAAGATAAATAAATGTTATTCTTCCATTTATTTGATCATCCAAATTATTGACTGTACTTTTTTTTTTTTTTGCTGTTGAAGAGCGAATGTTCTTGTAATTCTGTGTTCATGTAATTATTTACTTGTCTTAAATTTTTTCTTTGCTTTTTAATGTTACTTCACCAAATAATGCAGTTCGAATAAACGAAGAGGATGACGACCGAGGCTTCGAGGATTCAATTCCGAGTATCGGGCATACCGCGCTCGTCGCCTGACACCTCGTTTTGCTACCGATGTTGTTCACCTACCATCACTGGATGACTGAGGTACCGGCTATCTGACTATACCATTGTGCACCCACGCTGGTAAGCTGCTTGACCGAGGACTATTACCTTATGGCATTTCTTTATTGTAAAGAAATGGGAAAAGCATGCGGACTTCAGTATTCTCTCTTTGTTTGACTTCGAGAGAACGTTAAAAAAAAGATTAGGTACACAACGTTTGACTGATTATCTTGCATGAAAGATAAATACGGGGAAGCCCCTCACGGCAGGAGATATCAACTACTAATTGTATAACCTAGGTACAGGTTTCCCGACACCCAAGTAGTGGTACTAACAGATCAAGCATATCATTAGATGAGTCGGGGACATCACTGTTGCATGGAGTCTTTGTTACAGCTGCTGTAAGTCAAGTATTGGCCTTGCCTGTGCTGTGAAAAACACTCGTACCCTTCTGAGTGCTTGACCAGCCGAATAGAATCATTTCCCATGAAAGCCAGAAAATAAGTGATGTATGTAGGTTTCATAATAAATAAATTATAAGGATCACAAAATTTTAAATATATCTTATCATCACAGTCCATATATTTGCATGTTTACTTGTATACTATCTATAAATGCAATTAAACACTTCCTGAGCAATAGCAGCAGTGGCTTATTCCTTCAGGAAATTGAAGTTAACAACGTTATTGTTGCATGGAATGCATTGACGAAAATGGATAAATAGAACTCTGGACAGTTTGTTCATTAGCCTTAACATGCTGACGCGGTGTCGCTTGAGAATTTAAGACCAGAGTCCATGTACAAGTTGATGCGTTGTTTCAAGACTCTCAGAACCAAATAAACCAGTAGAAGCAGTAGGACACCGATTCCAGTCTTACCCATGTAAAATAACAGCGAGATTGACCATTGACTTTTGAGAATGTAACAGAATGACTGGAACAATGGCTGACCTGCCAGCATAGTCCCATGAGGAGGGTGCGGCGTTGGAGTGGGAAAGAAGGACCCCTGCCTGGTGTAGCAGGAAGATGTAAGCTCGGCACCCTGGCGCCTGCCACATCACTCGCCTGCCGGCCTTTTCCCATCCGCCAGCCACGCTCACCACCTGTGAGTGTTGTATGGATTAGTTATACTGTGCGAAAAAAAAAAAAAAAACATTCACGGTGTGTTTCATCTTCACAGAAGTTCTTTCATACATAAATGTCTTTGCAGGGAACAACAGTGTTTCGAGAATCGTAAAGTGCGACCATATCATCGGTCTATAGAAATACTAACAATTCAAAATGAAATAATGGTGTTATAAATCTCGATTTCATTTGTTATAAAGACATCTTACATTGTTCTCTTGCACTCTTAAGGTGTAAGAATACCAAATATTTCTTCGATGTAAGTCGTCAAAGAGTTGCTATTTGAGAGATTTACTTGTCTAAAGATAGTGTGGTTAGGTTAGGTTAGGTTAGGTTAGGTTAACTTTCACAATTGTAAATTGTGAAAGTTAATGTTTTGGTAATGAAATCCTGTGTTGGCATGTGGAAACAGCAAAGGTCTGTGATTATCTGAATGAGATAGGGGGAAGATAATAGGCTGGGTTAAGTGACGAAGGAAGGTAGGATAAAAGATGACGGGCAGACCGCCACTGCTATGTTTTATTATAATTCATTAGTGTAGCTATATTTTATTGTTATTTTTCAGTATACAGTAACACTGATGTTATGTCTCCTCCGGTCTCCTGTCCGTACCGCATGGTGCTGCCTCGCGTGGCTCACACCTAGCTGGTACCCTCTCGTGGGTTGTGGAAGGGACCGGAATCCAAACAAAACCACGACTCAGGGCGCAGCCCAACCCATCCCCCGCAGCCGGTAGTCTGAAGACGTCCCGGTATGACTACACCCCTCGCATGGGGAGGGCAACGGCTGTGCCTTGGTTCTATTTTTGATAGATAATGTAATTCTGGTGTGTTTTTAGTATATGGATATTTTTCGCCATGTGCAAATCGGAGTGCTTTATTTTGTATTCGTTGTAATGAGAGAATTTGTGAACTTGAAAGAGTGTTTAGAGTCTAGGTTGGGTATGTTAGGATTGGCAGAACACAGGCTTTCATGAGATGTAATTTAGTGTTAATGTCAAGTTTTTTTTCAAATCTGTTGATAATGTCCAGCGCTAATTTTGAGATATGTCCTTTATGT
This sequence comes from Scylla paramamosain, assembly GCF_035594125.1. Classification (NCBI taxonomy): domain Eukaryota; kingdom Metazoa; phylum Arthropoda; class Malacostraca; order Decapoda; family Portunidae; genus Scylla; species Scylla paramamosain. The sequence continues at coordinate 1,089,146 of NC_087193.1, read as the reverse complement.
GTTTTTTGTAACCATACCTTCCAAATTTTAGACTTATTACGTTGGCTTTATCAGCGTAAGGAATTTTTTCAACTGCAACAGTGACTGGTATAGTTTTCCTTGTAGCTATGGGAAGGATGGTAAACCTCGTTGTATTGGTTTTAATTTTCCATTCATTTTCGTAGTGATTTATGATGTTTATTTCTTTCTCTACTTTTTTTTTTTTTGGGGGGGGAGGGGGCTAGCATGTTCCTAGATTTACCTGGTTGTAATATCATTTGGGTGATATCATCAGTATATAAATTTTTTGTTCCATCTGTAGCTGGTGGAGGGATATCGTGAGTTTATATAGTGTATAATGTAGGAGAAAAACAGCTTCCTTGCGGGACTCCGCTATACAGATTGAAAGGAGGATCATCAAAATTCTGGAGTGAAATGGAGGCAGTTCTGTTGCCTAAGAAACTGCACAGTATCTTTGACAGTATGGATGGTAAATGAATTTGTTGTATCTTGTATTTTAAGCCATTTGTTCAAACTTTATCAAAAGCTTTAGATACATCACGTAGTACCAAACAACATTGTTTCTTTTCAGCTGCAGCCTTGGATATTATTTCTGTAAAAGCTGTTTGGGCGGTATCCATCGATCGGTGTTGGCGAAACCCGTGTTGACCCTGTGGTAGTATGTTGTTTGTTTCCAGGTAAGTTCTGGTTATTATATTGATGATTTTTCATATATTTTCCCTGGTACTTCTAGCAGTGATATAGGTGGAAAGTTTAATGTATCGGTAGTTGTTTTGTTGGGATTAAGTATTAGTTTGACCTTTGCGTGCTTAAAGGTATTAGGGAAGTAGCTCATGGAGAGGAAAATATTTAAAAGCTTGGACACGCTTCCAGCGTCTCCTCAGGTAGGTTTTGAAATACAGCTTTAATTATTTTGGTGTGTCCTGGAGTGTTCTCTCTCTCTCTCTCTCTCTCTCTCTCTCTCTCTCTCTCTCTCTCTCTCTCTCTCTCTCTCTCTCTCTCTCTCTCTCTCTCCCTCTTTTTACTATATCTTTTATATTTTGGATAGTGATTTTAGATGTGAAATAGTTGTTCTCATTTAAGTAGTCTGGGCTAGCATTAGGATGAGGAAGAATTTGTACTTTATTGTTGTTGATGTAGTTATTTACTGGCTGGTCATTTATTACATCAAAAATACTGATTTTCATTTGGGCTCATTTTAAAAACATTACTCCAGATATTCCTGAATATTTACTCTATTTTTTTTTTTTTTTCGTCATATATTTTCTGGTTATCTTAATTAGATATGGTTTTAAAAGGTTGGGTTTCCCTTTAGTTTGTTTACATTTTGTCAGAATTTTCTAGGATTCTTATGTAATGAATTCCTCTGGTTTTGAACTTTGCATTCTTTTATTACAGTTTGTTTTATAGTTCTGTGTTTAAGATATTTAACGTAACTCCGACCAGAATTTAAATTATTTTGAATTAACTGTTTATTTCACCATTGTTGCTCCTTTATCCTTTGGTTATTAATAGGTTTTTGTATAGTTTTATAGTTTCTCATAGGAATTTGATTTTTCACCGTAGAAGTTATATCCGTAGTACCTTCCTTTAAAGAAAGAATCATTTAGTGTTTCCTGCGACATTCCCTACGAAATTCATCTCAGTATGTTTTATTTAGATAGTGTATAGGTTGAGCCAATTTTCACATCCCAACCAATCACATCACATCACAAGCCAATCACATCCCAACCAATTTTAATTGGTTGGGATGTGATTTGTGTTGATGTTGCTGGTTTCGAGTTGTACTTCCCTCCGAAATTCATCCCAGTATGTTTTATTTAGATCGTGTATAGGTCGAATAGTGATTTTAATTGGTTGGGATGTGATTTTTATGAGTACGTATAGGTAAATGGTCAGATGGGATATGCTGGATATGCATATTATAAGTTGTTGTTGTTGTTGAAAAGTACGATATCAGGAGTGGATGAGTCATTATGTGTCAGATAAGTGGGAAAATCAGGTCCTAAATGTCTTAGTTAATTATTGTTGATTAACATAACGAGAGCTTTACCAAAAATATTACTTTGCCGCTTGCCTAGGGAAGGGTGATGTGCATTCATATCGCCAATAATGTATGTTGGGATGGCCTGCGAATCTATTGTATGGAAGTCTGAGATTAGTAAATATGATCTACGCGGGGGATGGAAGGTGGTGACAATGTTGATAGGGCCATTTTAGTCTTTATAGTCTTTTATTATGTCAGTATCATTATTGTCTTTTACCGTGTATTTTAGATTTTGTCTTGCAAGAATAGCTGAACCGTAGTGCATCTCCGCGCTGGAATTTATAATATAAGTATTGTGATTTTATATTTTAATGTTTTCTTCTGATTTTGGTCCATGACTATTTAGTAAAATAGTCAATAGTCATTTGTATATAATGGTGAGAATTTGTTTTTTGTTCCTCCAGTTGAGTACATTGTGTTGTACTATTTTAACTTCGTCTGAAGTTTCCATGTCTAAAAGTGTTGTTTGTGTGTTATGTTACATTTGCTAAATTATTTGAACTGGAGTAATGTATTGGTGTTTACTTTCGCATCTGGCGTAAATATGTTTTGCTACTTTTACTTGGAGGTGGGATCCTCTCGTTTTTTAAAGCCATTTCTTATTTTTCCTGAAAGATTAATCTTCTATGGTGATCCATACATCTGTTAGGTCAATATTTATTAACCAGTTATATGTCTCGTCTTCTAAGTAGGAGTTATTAGTGAATCTCCATTTATATCCTCCTGATTCGGTGTATTTGTAAGACAATGTTCCCTTTGGCCACCCAGTACTATTTTTTGAGGTAAATTTTATGCCAATATATGAAGAACATAAGAAATAAGGGTCCCCACTTGGATTTAGAGCTGATTATTACAAATGTCTGTTGCCTGTCGCTTAGCCATGACCTTATCCGGCCTAACACCTTCCCATCTATCCCGTGCACCCTAACCTTTGTCAGGAGCATCTGATGTGGTACCCAATCAAACACTTTACTAAAGTCCAGATGTAGGATGTCATAACTATCACCATTATCTGTTGTCTCGTAAACTTTATTGTAAAAAAATTAACAAGTTTGTCGCCCAAGACTTCTTCGTGAAGCCATGCTGTTACTGATTTATCAAGTTATATTTGTCTAAATGCTCCCTAATGTTCTTTTCTATTACTGACTCCATTATTTTACATACAACAGAAGTTAAGCTGACAGATCTATAATTAGACGTTATAGTTTTATCTCCTTTCGTAAAGATCGGTACTACATTCGCCTGCCTCCACATTACCGGTACCTCACCTGACTCAAGTGATTTCCTAAAGAGAGAAACTAACGATTAACTAATAACCTCTTTGCATTCCTTAAGTACTCTGGGATATATTTCATCTGGTCTTGTTGTCTTGAACGTTGTAGCCTATCTATCTCCTGTTCCACTAACTCCTTAGCTATGATAATATCCGCCAGCTTCTCTTCTGCTCTAAACATCTGCTCACTATTCGACATTTCCTTCATTTTTTTTTTTTCTTTCTAGATGAAGAAAGTTAAAATACTCATTCAGAATTTTACTAATCTCCTCCCCAGAAGTAACCAGTTCCCCATCTGCTGCCTTTAATGGACCTATTATTTCCCTATTCTTCGTCCAATATACCTGATAAAATTGCTTGGGGTCCGTCTTCGCCTGGCTGGCTACCATTAGTTCATAATTTTGTTTTTAGTTTTCCTCGTTAACCTCCTGACTGTTCTAACTCATTATATTGTGGCCTTAAAACCTCTTCCCCTGCTTGTAATCTCATATATATTTTTCTTCCGCCCTATGTTGTAACTTAACTCATCCATTTAAGGTTATTTTTCTGTGATCTTATTGCTCTATAAGGGATGTTTCCTAACTGTCCTCTATGTAATTTATCAACGAAATATTCATACAACTCATCTACATTTACTTCTCCTGATCTGATCTCTGCCCCATCCATCCTTTCCACTCTATCTTTTACTCGCCTCAACCTCACCTCACCCATCTCAGCATGAGCTTGACCCTCCAACATACTCACACATATCTCCCCCTCTCTCCCTCCTCCGACTCTTTCTGACACTTCTTCCCTCCTCTTGCCCTACGGTCTACACCCTCACGCCTCACCTCACCTCCCTTATCCTGCCTTATCTCTCTTAACTTCATCCTAGACCTTACCTCTCCCTGCGTTCGTTACCAGTCAATTCTAAGGAGAAACTTTTTTAATCCTTCAAAATCGCTCTCCTAAAGCCAGGTATTTTATTAGTGCTTTTGCTTCTAAAAGTTTCTTCTCATTTTAATTAGTATCTATTTTCACATTGATCACTGTTATCTAGCTGTCCTCCAACCTCTACCTGCGTGACAACTTCCTCCCTGTTAGTAAGAATTAAATTTAGAAAATTATTTTCCCTTGTGGATTCTAAGATTACCTGTTTTAAAAAATTATCCTGAATTTCTTTTTCACCTTTCTCACCAGACGCCAGTTCGGCTATAAGCCTGTCAGCTCGATGGCATCCGGACAATACTCCTCCATCCGTCTCATCCGTCTCCATCATCTCGACCATTGTCTTTCCTCTTCTACTAAAGTTCTCTTCAATACCTTGCTTCCATCTCTTCCTTGGTCTCCCTCGTAGTCGCTTGCCTCTTGGTATCCACTCCATATATTTCTTAACATTCCGATCTTCTTCCATTCTCATAACATGTCCAAACCATTTCAATCTTGCTCTATCAATATCCTCCAGTAGCGGCCTCACTCCCGACTCTTCTCTTATTTGAACATTTCTCATCTTGTCCCTTCTTGTTACACCCCTGATTATTCTGAGCACTCGCATTTCGGCTGCCTGAATCTTCGATTCTAAATTTGTAGTTAAAGTCCAACATTCAGCACCATATAACAGGATTGGTTTAAAAGTTGTATTGTGAACTATTAATTTACATTTTGTAGGCACATGTTTATGTTTTAGTATTGGATATAAAGCGTTTATATTTGCATTACATTTTTCAATCCTTTTGATAATTTCAGTCTCATTTAAATTTCTCTTATTTATGTTGATACCAAGATAATTAGAATTTTCTACCTCCGTCAGTCTTTCTCCATTACAATCTACTGACAACTGCTCCAATTCTCTTCCCACTGCCATGACTTCTGTTTTCCATATGTTTACTTTCATCCCACTTCTTGTCATTCCATCTTGCCATCTGTTCACAGCAATCTGTAGTGCGTCAGGAGAGTCTATCACAATAGCAATGTCATCCGCATAGCAAAAGTTTCTTCTTGTGCTTGGTTTGTAACATCCCTAAAGCATTTATCCATATATATATATATATATATATATATATATATATATATATATATATATATATATATATATATATATATATATATATATATATATATATATATATATATATATATATATATATATATAATGAAGAGCAACGGCGACAGTACTTCTTGTCTCACTCCAGTCCTTACTTCAAACCATTCTCCCTCTGTCTTTCCACATTTTACTCGACTTCTGTAGATCTTATAAAAACTCTTTACTACTTTGATTATTTTTGGGTTTATCCCGTAGTAATCATCTTCCAGCACATACCAGAGTTTATCTCTGTTTATCCTATCAAAGGCTTTTCTAGATTAAGAAAAACTATGTATTTACTTCTGTCCCACTTCCAGCTCTTCTCTAGCAGCATTTTCATATCAAAGATAGGGTCAATAGTACTCCTTCCGGGTCTAAAACCATACTGACAGTTTTTTTAATTTCTCTTCAACGACCCTTCTGATTCTGTGCTCAATAATTTAATGTATCCTGAATTACCTTAAGAAATTTCTCTGGTTCACTGTTACCCACCACCAGGCTCCAGCCGATATTCCTAAAATTAAAATCTCCTACCACACATTACTGACTGTACCTGCCTGCTCTATTTATTTCCTCCCATAAGGAGGTGTTAATTTCCTTTGTATTGTTCGGTGGTCTGTACACTAATCCCAGTACTACTGACTGTGATCCTTCCTTAATATCTACCCATATCGACTGTGTTTCCCTATCAGTTTTAATTTTACTGTTAATACAAAACTTTCATGTGTCCCTAATGTACAGCGCGACGCTTCCCCCTCTCCAGTTTTCCCTGTCTTTGTAGAATAGTGTATAACCATCTATCTTAACTTCTGGATTAAATACTTTTCCTAACATATCTAACCAAGTTTCTGTTAAATCAATGATATCAAGGTTCTCTACACACGCCATTCCTTTAATTTTATTCTATTTTAATCAAAATAATTCTACAATTCGTGTAGATTTTTTTTTTATGTAGGAGAGACACTGGCCAAGGGCAACAAAAATCCAATAAAAAAATGCCCATTGAAATGCCAGTTTTATAAAAGGGTCAGAGCAGTAGTCAAAAAATTGATGAATAAGTGACTTGAAACCTCCCTCTTGAAGGAATTCAAGTCATAGGAAGTTGGAAATACAGAAGCAGGCAGGGAGTTCCAGAGTTTACCAGAGAAAGGGATGAATGATTGAGAATACTGGTTAACTCTTGCGTTAGAGAGGAGGACAGAATAGGGGTGAGAAAAAGAAGAAAGTCTTGTGCAGCGAGGCCGCGGGAGGAGGGGAGGCATGCAGTTAGCAAGATCAGAAGAGCAGTTAGCATGAAATTAGCGGTAGAAGACAGCTAGAGATGCAACATTGCGGCGATGAGAGAGAGGCTGAAGACAGTCAGTTAGAGGAGAGGAGTTGATGAGATTAAAAGCTTTTGATTCCACCCTGTCTAGAAAAGCAGTATGAGTGGAACACTCCCCCAGACATGTGAAGCATACTCCATACGTGGATGGATAAGGCCCTTGTACAGAGTTAGCAGCTGGGGGGGGGTTGAGAAAAACTGGCGGAGACGTCTCAGAACACCTAACTTCATAGAAGCTGTTTTAGCTAGAGATGAGATGTGAAGTTTCCAGTTCAGATTATAAGTAAAGGACAGACCGAGGATGTTCAGTGTAGAAGAGGGGGACAATTGAGTGTCATTGAAGAAGAGGGGATAGTTGTCTGGAAGGTTGTGTCGAGTTGATAGATGGAGGAATTGAGTTTTTGAGGCATTGAACAATACTAAGTGCTTTGCCCCAATCAGAAATTTTAGAAAGATCAGAAAGTCAAGCGTTCTGTGGCTTCCCTGCGTGAAATGTTTACCTCCTGAAGGGTTGGACGTCTATGAAAAGACGTGGAAAAGTGCAGGGTGGTATCATCAACGTAGGAGTGGATAGAACAAGAAGTTTATTAATGAATTAATGAATAATAAGAAGAAAGTGGGTGACAGGACAGAACCCTGAGGAACACCACTGTTAATAGATTTAGGAGAAGAACAGTGACAGTCTACCACAGCAGCAATAGTACGGTCAGAAAGGAAACTTGAGATAAAGTTACAGAGAGAAGGATAAAAGCCGTAGGAGGGTAGTTTGAAAATCAAAGCTTTTTGCCAGACTCTATCAAAAGCTTTTGATATGTCCAAGGCAACAGCAAAAGTCTCATCAAAATCTCTAAAAGAGGATGACCAAGACTCAGTAAGGAAACCCAGAAGATCACCAGTAGAGCGGCCTTGACGGTACGCATACTGGCGATCAGACAGAAGGTTGAAGATTTAAAAATCTTCCTGCTGAGGATAAATTCAAAAACTTTAGATAGGCAGGAAATTAAAGCAATAGGACGGTAGTTTGACGTATTAGAACGGTCACCCTTTTTAGGAACAGGATGAATGTAGGCAAACTTCCAGCAAGAAGGAAAGGTAGATGTTGACAGACAGAGCTGAAAGAGTTTGACTAGGCAAGGTGCAAGTACGGAGGCACAGTTTCAGAGAATAATAGGAGGGACCCCATCAGGTCTATAAGTCTTCCGAGGGTTTAGGCCAGCAAGGGCATGGAAAATATCTTTACAAATAATTTTAATAGGTAGCATGAAGTAGTCAGAGGGTGAAGCAGAGGAAGGAACAAGCCCAGAATTGTCCAAGGTACAGTTTTCAGCAAAGGATTGAGCGAAGAGTGCAGCTTTAGAAATAGATGTGATAGCAGTGGTGCCATCTGGTTGAAATAAAGGAGGGAAAGAAGAAGAAGCAAAGATAAAGGAGATATTTTTGGCTATATGGCAAAAGTCACGAGGGGAGTTAGATCTTGAAAGTTTTGACACTTTCTGTTAATGAAGGAGTTTTTGGCTAGTTGGAGAACAGACTTTGCATGCTTCCGAGCAGAAATATAAAGTGCATGAGATTCTGGTGATGAAAGGCTTAAGTACCTTTTGTGGGCCACCTCTCTATCATGTATAGTAAACCCAAAAATAATCAAAGTAGTAAAGAGTTTTTATAAGATCTACAGGAGTCGAGTAAAATGTGGAGAGACAGAGGGAGAATGGTTTGAAGTAAGGACTGGAGTGAGACAAGGAGAAGTACTGTCGCCGTTGCTCTTCATTATTTATATATTTATATATAATATATATATATATATATATATATATATATATATATATATATATATATATATATATATATATATATATATATATATATATATATATATATATATATATATATATATATATATATATATATATATATATATATATATATATATATATATATATATATATATATATATATATATATATATATATATATATGGATAAATGCTATCCAAAGCTTGCCTAAACTTCCTGAACAGCTCCTCACTCCGGACCTTACCAAGGTCATTCCCTACCGCGCTGAGAAAAACAATGGGCTTGGTCCCATCATTTTCCAAGCACGTATCTAGCCTATCTGCTACCTTCCCTATCCCAGCTCCCAGCAAACACACCCTCGACCTACGCTTTCTATCTCTGGCACAAAACACTGCCGAAATGCCTAACCTGACTATCACCAAGCACAAGAACCTACCTTGGGGCAGGGTTACTGCGTCTGTTCCCTCCTTCCCCATGTCTCCTTCTGCCATGTCCACCCCCTCCTCCGTCACTCCCTCCAGCACACTGAAGGGATTCCTCGTCTCCACGTGGCGCGCCTCCAGGCGCGCCTTGAGGACCTTCAACCTCTTGGTGCCCCTGCACACAACCGACCACTGCTCCTCCGTCACCTTATTAGGTAAGGTGACGGCGGGGCACGATCAGGTGCTCAGGTGCTGAGATCCTGTCACAGAACTAAGCCTGCAGGTCTGGGATCCTCTCACGAAACGAGATCTCTCGAGATCCTTCGATGGAACTCAGCCTCCATCTCTGAGACTTTCGTAATGAAGGCCTCGAGAACAGAAGAAGTAGCACAACCAGACGACTCAGCAACACAAGGTGCCATGTCCACACTAGCCAGCTCTAGTGTCAGGTCACTGCTCACTAAACAAGTCCGTTCGCTAGGAACTCTGACCTTAGACCTGAGACTCATATCATTACTACTTTTTTTTTGTGTGTCTTCTTCTGTTTCTTCTACTTCTTCAGCTTGTTCTTCCTGGGTTTCACTACAAAGATTGGTCTCAGCGTCCATAGGTTTTACAAGGTCGATAATCTGTTTAGATGGTGGATGACAGTTGGTAGATTATTTAGTTCGAAAACTTCATTCATTTCTTCATTGTATATACCTAGTTGTGCCTGAGGAAGCTCTGGTCACGACCCAAGCTATATCGGGCTAGAGAGAGCGAGGCGAGGAGTTGGTGGCCACACTGCCCGCTGATTGGTTGGTGCGTGCTGTCATCTACCTCTGACCCGCAGGACACACACAGCTGCTGCTTTAGGCGGTGCCGCCTGTTATGTGGGGTAGCTGTTGGGACAGGACAGCCAGGAAGTTGTAGGTTCTTTATAGAAACACGTACGCAATGTGGTTTCTATATTAAGGCAAGAAACAAACGAATAATGCCGTGGCAGACCCTGAGCGCATAGCTGCCTCAGAAACACTCGGATTACAGGATTACCAAGCGTACAATAAAAGGAGGTACAATATGAAACAAGGTGCAGTACATTACATATCCACACCGCCCACACGATGTCGCCTGTCCTCTTATTTATATTATCGTTTGTTGGCGATGTACATGGCCTTCAGCACTTTTCTTTGTCTCCCCTTCACTATGTTGACATTTCTATTCATATTTGTTTTGTGATATGCTATATTATCTGAAGCATTGCTCCCTGCATGGCCACGCATCGAGAACTGAAGAATAGCGTACGTAAAACTGGAAGTTCGAGTTAAAGTAAAGATGAAACATCTTTTTTTATATGTAAGAGAGCCACTGGCCAAGGGCAACAAAATTTTTTGGGGAAAAAAAAAGGCCCACTTGAGTACCAGTTTCATAACTAAATGGCAAATACAATGGCAAATTACAGAGGATAAGTGTCTTGAAACTTCCCTCTTGAAAGAATTCAAGTTATAGGAAGGAGGAAATACAAAAGCTGGCAAGGAGTTCCAGAGTTTACCAGAGAAAGAGATGAATGATTGAGAATACAGGTTAACTCTTGCATTAGTGAGGTGGACAGAATAGAGGTCAGAGAAAGCAGAGTCTTGTGTAGCGTGGCTATAGGAAGACAGGAAACATGTAATTAGCAGAATCGGAAGACCAGCGTGAAAAATAGCGGTAGAAGATGGCAAGAAATGCTACAGGAGGAGGGAGTAGGCACCTGCCGAAACGATAATTACTCCCAGTGAGGTATAAAGCAGTAGATTAGTGGATGCTGTGAACTTATCATTAAATCCAGCTGTGACCGCATTGAACGTTTGCCTTTTTGTCTCACAACACAAGGGGCAGTCACAGCCTGCCCTCTAAAGACAACTCTCTTCCTTCATACAAAACTACAAGCACCTTCACTCAAAATTCAAAATTATCATGGAGACTCCTACACCAGCCTCGGAATCCCCATCTGGGGAGGGGACCACAAATATCACGTGGTCGGACTTCTCACGATCCCGGTTATCTTTTCAAGAAAGTGGACAGTACAATGATCCCAGAAAGTTTTAAAGGTCTGGATTTTTAAGGACCTCATATACCTACCCGACCTATCCGAAATCGTCAGCTATCAAACCCTCTGACAAAACCCTTACCTTGGCACAGCATGTCAGGAATTACCTTAATGTCAGATCAGTGTTGGGGTAGAAAACGCAATTATTCTATATAATAACAGAATATATTAATAATAATGTTAATTTACAAATGAAATGAGGTAATACACGTTAAAGGAAGTTAGAAAATAAATTTCTACCCTAGACCAACACAGGGTAATTCCTGCACTCAATCACAATACATTCCCCTTTACTCAAGCTCTTATATCACCTCCGTTATTGCTTAAAGGTTATACACACAAATATATTACATTGCCATCACTTCACAAAGCACTAAAACCACTTTACTCCTTCACAGGCGGTTGGAATGTTTTCCCCAGCTGCAAGAATTTCCCCAGATACTATCACCGCATTCTTAAATAACAATTCCCGTATTTCACTTCCTCAAACCTCAGAAGACATCACCACCACCGCCACAGTTCAGCTATAACACCACAACACCAACCCCAAAGACACCAATAACGCCACAACACCACCACAACCCCAACCACAAAATGGCTGCTTTTCATTCCAATGCTATCCCCTCACCGTTACATCACCAACCCACCTCACCAACCAAATTTTAGGAGAAAAGTGCTCTTGGTACCACAAAAGACTCACCAACCTGATCCTAGATATCAGGATTATGCCACCACATCACCAGTACCTCCACACGCCCGCCCAGTCACCACAACACCACCCAAATTTATCCCGTGAGAACACCATCCCTCTTTTCCCTCTAAGCTCCTATGCGTCCTGAAATTCTGTTGACTCAGATACAAGAGGCAGACACGTATCGCCCCTCACCTTAACACATTTCACCTTAAATGCACCTTTTCCCTTACATATACATACATATAAAGAGCTTAAATTATGAAAAGAATAATTCTTCATGATATAAAATGAGTAAATAAGCCTTATACTAACTTATAACTAAGAATAAAGATATGTTTAGAAGGAAAACGTTGTACAGAGGATACTAACAAAACGTGTTCCTTTTTTAGGGTGAACTTGCCAAATAAAATGACAGACTGCTCTTCTGCTATCGACCCTAAGTGTCTTGACACCCCACTCAACTTTTCCTTCATTAACTTCTGCAACGTTCGCGGTCTTAGATCTAATTTTTAGTCTGTTGAACACCACCTCTCCTCTGCTAAACCTTATCTTCTTTTTCTCACTGAAACACAGGTGTCTAAGGCAGTTTTTCTGTTACATCCTACTTTCTCTATCCTCATTTTTCAATTCAAAGACGGATGTTGCGTTTATGTGTGCAACGACTTAACCTGCTCTTGTGCCCATGCTCTTGAATCTTCTGAGTTTTCCATCATTTGGTTGCAACTACAAAGTCACTCTCAAAACTAAATTTATTTGTGCCGTTTACCTCTCACCTAACTCCTTTGACTATAAAAAATTTTTTGATTACTTAGCTTCCAAAGTGGAGCACATTCTGAGTCTCTTTCCTTTTCCAGAGATCTCCATTCTTGGAGACTTCAGTGTTCACCACCAGCTTTGGCTTTCCTTTTCCTTCACTGACCATCCTGGTAAACTAGCCTTCAACTTTGCTGTCCTTCACGATCTAGAGCAATTGATGCAACTCCTTACTCATATTTCTGACCGTCTTGGAGATACGCCCAACATTCTTGACCTTTTCCTAACCTCTAATCCTTCTTGTTATGTTGTTACCCTCTCTTTTCCGTTGGGCTCCTCCGATCACAATCTCATATCTGTATTTTGTCCTATCGTTCTAAACCCTCCTCAGGATCCCCTTAAGCGGAAGTGTTTCTGGCGTTTTGCCTCTGCTAGTTTCGAGGACCTGAGAAGATATTTTGCTGATTTTCCTTGGAATGACTATTGCTTCCATGTCAGAGACCCGTCTCTGTGAGCCAAGCGCATTAACAGAGATGATAGTGTCTGGCATAGACGTGTACATTCCTCATTCTTTTTCTACACCTTCCAAACCTTAGCTTAACACAGCCTGTTCTCATGCTATACATTATAGAGAGGTGTCCCACAAAAGATACTTGAGCCTTCCATCACCAGAATCTTATGCACTTTATATTTCTACCCGGAACTATGCCAAGTTCATTCTCCAACTAGCCAAAAACTCCTCCATTAATAGAAAGTGTCAAAATCCTTCAAGATCTAACTAAGTCCCCTTGTGACTTCTGGCATCCAGCCAAAAACATCTATAATAACTTTGCTTTTTCTCCTTTCCCTCTTTTATTTCAGCCAGATGGCACCACTGCTGTCACATCTATCTCTAAAGCTGAACTCATCGCTCAAACCTTTACAAAAGACTCTACCTTGGACAATTCAGGGCTTGTTCCTTCTTCTCCTTCATCCTCTGACCACTTCATATATTAAAATTCTGTTCTGTTAAAATTCTTTCCAATGATGTTTTCCATGTCATCATTGGCCTAAACCCTCAAAAGGCTTATGGACCTGATGGGATCCTCTTATTGTTCTCCGAAACTGTGCCTCTGTGCTTGCACCTTGCCTAGTCAAACTCTTTCAACTCTCTGTTAACATCTACCTTTCCTTCTTACCGGAAATTTATCTACATTAAGCCTGTTTCTAAAAAGGGTGACCGTTCTAATCCCTCAAACTACCGACCTATGGCTTTAATTTCATGCCTATCTAACGTTTTTCAATCTATCCTCAACAGGAATATTCTTAAACATCTATCGCTTCAAAACCTTCTATCTGATCCCCAGTTTCGGCGATCTTCTGGCTTTCCTTCTTGGATCTTGTTTATCCTCTTTTGGAGATTTGGGTGAAACTTTACCTGTTGCCGTACACATATCAAAAGCTATTGATAGAGTCTGGCACAAAGCTTTTGATTTCCAAACTACCCTCCTATTGCTTCTATCCTTTTCTCTGTAACTTTATATCAAGTTTCCTTTCTGACCGTTATATTGCTGCTTTTTTTTTTTTTTTTTTATGTAGGAGGGACACTGACCAATGGCAACAAAAATCAGATAAAAAAAAAATGCCCAATGAAATGCCAGTCCCATAAAAAGGGTCCAAAGCGGTTGTCAAAAATTGAAGGATAAGTGTTTTGAAACCTCCCTCTTGAAGGAATTCAAGTCATAGTAAGGTGGAAATATAGAAGCAGGAAAGAAGTTCCAGAGTTTACCAGAGAAAGGGTTGAATGATTGAGAATACTGGTTAACTCTTGCGTTAGAGAGGTGGACAGAATAGGGGTGAGAGAAAGAAGAAAGTCTTGTGCAGCGAGGCCGCGGAAGGAGGGGAGGCATGCAGTTAGCAAGATCAGAAGAGCAGTTAGCATGAAAATAGCGGTAGAAGACAGCTAGAGATGCAACTGACTGCAAGACAGTCAGTTTTAGCTAGAGATGAGATGTGAAGTTTCCAGTTCAGATTATAAGTAAAGGACAGACCGAGGATGTTCAGTGTAAAAGATGGGAACAGTTGAGTGACATTGAAGAAGAGGGGATAGTTGTCTGGAAGGTTGTGTCGAGTTGATAGATGGAGGAATTGAGTTTTTGAGACATTAAACAATACCAAGTTTGCTCTGTCCTCAATCAGAAATTTTAGAAAGATCAGAAGTCAAGCGTTCTGTGGCTTCCCTGCGTGAAATGTTTACTTCCTGAAGCGTTGGACGTCTATGAAAAGACGTGGAAAAGTGCAGGGTGGTATCATCAGCGTAGTTTGGTTTAGAAGATCATTAATGAATAATAAGAAGAGAGTGGGTGACAGGACAGAACCCTGGGGAACACCACTGTTAATAGATTTAGGAGAACAGTGACCGTCTACCACAGCGGCAATAGAACCGTCAGAAAGGAAACTTGAGATGAAGTTACAGAGAGAAGGATAGAAGCCGTAGGAGGGTAGTTTGGAAATCAAAGCTTTGTGGCAGACTCTATCAAAAGCTTTTGATATGTCCAAGGCAACAGCAAAAGTTTCACAAAAATCTCTAAAAGATGATGACCAAGACTCAGTAAGGAAACCCAGAAGATCACCAGTAGAGCGGCCTTGACGGTACGCATAATGGCGATCAGACAGAAGGTTGTGAAGTGATAGATGTTTAAGAATCTTCCTGTTGAGGATAGATTCAAAAATTTAGATAGGTAGGAAATTAAAGCAATAGGACGGTAGTTTGACGTATTAGAGCGGTCACCCTTTTTAGGAACAGGCTGAATGTAGGCAAACTTCCAGCAAGAAGGAAAGGTAGATGTTGACAGGCAGAGCTGAAAGAGTTTGGCTAGGCAAGGTGCAAGCACGGAGGCACAGTTTCGGAGAACAATAGGAGGGACCCCATCAGGTCCATAAGTCTTCCGAGGGTTTAGGCCAACAAGAGCATGGAAAACATCATTGCGAAGAATTTTAATAGATAGCATGAAGTAGTCAGACGGTGGAGGAGAGGGAGGAACAAGCCCAGAATCGTCCAAGGTACAGTTTTTAGCAAAGGTTTGAGCGAAGAGTTCAGCTTTAGAAATAGATGTGATAGCTGTGGTGCCATCTGGTTGAAATAAAGGAGGGAAAGAAGAAGGAGCATAGTTATTGGAGATATTTTTGGCTAGATGCCAGAAGTCACAAGGGGAGTTAAATCTTGAAAGGTTTTGACACTTTCTGTTAATGAAGGAGTTTTTTGGCTAGTTGGAGAACAGACTTGGCATGGTTCTGGGCAGAAATATAAAGTGCAAGAGATTCTGGTGATGGAAGGCTTAAGTACCTATTGTGGGCCACCTCTTTATCATGTATAGCACGAGAACAAGCTGTGTTAAACCAAGGTTTGGAAGGTTTAGGTCGAGAAAAAGAGTGAGGAATATACGCCTCCATGCCAGACATTATCACCTCTGTGGTAGACGGTCACTGTTCTTCTCCTAAATCTATTAACAGTGGTGTTCCTCACGGTTCTGTCCTGTCACCCACTCTCTTCCTATTATTTATCAATGATCTTCTAAACCAAACGTTTTGTCCTATCCATTCCTACGCTGATGTTACCACCCTGCACTTTTCCACGTTTTTTTTCGTAGACGTTCAACCTTTCAGAAAGTGGACAGTTCACACAAGGAGGCAACAGAACGCCTGGTTTCTGATCTCTCTAAAATTTCTGAGTGAGCAGAGCAAACTTGGTATTGTTCAATGCCTCAAAAACTCAGTTCCTCCACCTATCAACTCAACAACCCTTCCAGACAACCATTTCATCTTCCTCAGTGATACTCAACTGTCCCCCTCTTCTACACTAAACATCCTTGGTCTGTTCTTTTCTTATAATCTAAACTGGAAACTTCACATCTCACCTCTAGCTAAAACAGCTTCTATGAAGTTAGGTGTTCTGAGACGTATCCGCCAGTTTTCCCACCCCTGCTCCCGCCCCAAGCAGCTGCTAACTCTGTACAAGGGCCTTATCTGACCATATACGGAGTATGCTTCACATGTCTTGGGAGGGGGGGTTCCACTCATACTGCTTTTTTAGACTGGGTGGAATCAAAAGCTTTTCGCCTCATCAATTCCTCTCGTCTAGCTGACTGTCTTTAAACTCCTCATCGCCGCAATATTGCATCTCTTGCTATCTTCTAGCGCTATTTTCATGCTAACTGCTCTTCTGATCTTGCTAACTGCATGACTCCCCTCTTCTCGCGGCCTTGCTGCACAAGACTTTCTCCTTTCTCTCATCCTATGCAATAGTTAACCAGTATTCTCAATCATTCATCCCTTTCTCTGGTAAACTCTGGAACTCCCTGCCTGCTTCTGTATTTTCACCTTACTATGACTTGAACTCCTTTAAGAGGGAGGTTTCAAAACACTTGTCCTTCAATTTTTTACTACCGCTTCGGATCCTATTCGGAGACCAGCATCTCAGTGGGCTTTTTTTTGGATTTTTGTTGCCCTTGGCCGGTGTCTCTCCTACACAAGAAAAAATGTGGTGATGAGAAAAAGGCTGAGGACAGTCAGAGAAGATGAATTGCTTTTGATTCCACCTTGTCTGAACTGTGGTATGACTGGAATCCCACCATGCATGTGAAACATACTCCATACGTGGAAGGATAATGCCCTTGTACAGAGCTATTAGCCTTGTAAGGTAGGTAGTGAGAAAAAACTGGCAGAGACAACGCAGAACGCTCAATTTTATACAGGAGCTGTTTTAGCTAGATATGAGATGTGAAGTTTCCTTTTTAGATTGTAATGAAAGGACAGACAGAAGATGTTCAATGTAGAAGAGAGAGACAGTTGACTGTCACTGAAGAACGGATAATTATCTGGAAGATTTTGATGAGTTGACTGATGGAAGAATTGAGGTTTTGAGGTATTGAACAATACTGAGTTTTCCCTGTTACAGTCAGAAATTTTAAGAAAGATTAGAAGTCTTATCCTTTGCCATTATGCATGTCAAGCCCTCCGCTGCGCATCCCGAATCTGCCAGGAATGGAGCCCCCTACACGTTCTTGTGGTTGGATGGTCTACTGTATCGAAAGTGTGTTGCCTCTACACTCGGGAAACTGGGAAACACTGGGAAACTCTGGACACAGACTTTGGTTGTTCCCTCAGATTGACGACGAAATGTGCTCCAGGTGGCTCATGACAGTCTTCTCGCCAGCTACTTTCCTCACAGGAAGATGGAGGGCAAAATCAGGAAGCATTTCTTCTGGCCCGCCATAGCTTCAGACATACGGGAATACTGTCGGTCCTGTGACATCTGTCAACGTAAGTCATCCATGGGCCAGGTTAAATCTGTCAACGTAAGTCATCCGTGGGCCAGATTAAGTTTGTCCTTCTCAAGCCTATGCCTGTGGTTACTGAGCCTTTTGCCTGAGTGGCCATGGACGTTAATGGACCCCTGTCACCATCTGCTGAAGGCTGCAGGTAAATTCTAATCCTTATTAACTTTGCTACAGGATTTCATGAAGCAATTCCGCTGAGAAACGTGGACTCTGCTTTTGTTACTGAAGCTCTGCTCACTATTTTCTCTAGAGTAAGAATACCATGCGAGATCCTGAGCGACTGAGGTAAGCAGTTCACATCTCAGCTCATGGCCGAGTTCCACAAGCTTCTTGGAGATCACATTGACCCCTCAAAGCTGTTCTTCGGAAACTTTATCACGATAAATCCCGAGAGTGGCACCGATACCTTGTTCCAGCCCTTTCTGCTCTCCGGGAACTTCCTAGCGACCGCACCGGCTTCTCGGCCTTTGATCTTCTCTCTATGGACGGAGTGTGCAGGGACCATTTGCCGTCCTGAAGATCTTGTGGGAAGACCGGCAGCTGAAGGAAAGAAGACAGGAGCAGTCTGCAGTATATCATCGAGCTCCGTGATAAACTTAGCGAGTGTGTCCAGCTCGCCGCCCAGGAAGCTGACATGAATACTGTCAGATACAATTCTTACTTTGATATGATGGGGCAGACAGTTCAAGCTTGGTGATGAGATCCTTATTCTTCTCCCTGACGCTAATAAAAAAAATTGCCTATATCTTGGAATGGGCCCTATAAAGTTTTAGAAAGATACAACAGAGTTGAGTTCCTTATTGATGAGTCGAAAGGACCGAAACTATATAATGCTAACATCCTTAAACAGTACTATCGCTGTGTTCAAGTAAATTTAGTTCATGTCATGGATAAAGTGTCAGTATCTGCAGATGACTAGACATCATCAGGAAGACCGCTCCAGATGATGGATGAAGAAGACCTTATGTTCTTGTCCAACAGTTTTCCTCAAACCCAGCTTATTCCCATATGCTCGGCCGTGTTACGGTCAGTCGCTCGATTGGGACAAGCGTGCCTCGCTGAAAGATTTTATTTCCACCTTCCATGACGCATTCTCAGAAGTACCTGGCTGCACAGACACTCTATAGCAAGTTTTCAGGAGTTACATTCTTTTCGGAGTTATATCTGGTAAAAGGATGATACTATAGTCTGTTCAGAGCAAGAAGTCCGTTGAAGGTGGGACAAGTATGGTGGTTTACCTCCTGTCATGCTGCCAAATCAACCTTCGTACATGGACCGTTGTTTCCCATCCGTGTGCTATTTGAAAGTGATATTTTATGTATTATGTATATAGTAAAGGAAGCTACATAGTACAATGAATGTCGATGTTTAGGATTATAACTACGATTTGTATAAATTCTATGACGTGGCAAATATTTTTTCCCATGTTGCCACGTTGTCCTAGTAGTGGTGGTGGTGGTGGTGGTGGTGAGGTATCATTAAAAAGGATTACCACTACCACGGAGGTGTGTGTGTATATATATATATATATATATATATATATATATATATATATATATATATATATATATATATATATATATATATATATATATAATGAGAGAGAGAGAGAGAGAGAGAGAGAGAGAGAGAGAGAGAGAGAGAGAGAGAGAGAGAGAGAGAGAGAGAGAGAGAGAGAGAGAGAGAGAGAGAGAGAGAGAGAGAGAGAGAGAGAAATAAATAAATAAATAAACAGGTGTGAAGGAAGGGAAACAGATTGTTAATCCCATGATTGGCAGACGAACTGGCAGCGTCACACTCATGGGAATTCCAGAATCTGCCACTCCTTGAACGGACTTGCTCTGAACAGACTATACCAGATTCCTTTGCATACCGTGCCAAACCTTTAACTGTTTTCTCCACTTGTAAAAATTTGATGGAATTCTATCGCCTTCCATCCGGTCTTGTCACTGCATGTGTTACCTACATTCGACTCATGAGGATTGTCCTGGCTGACTTACAAAGTGTCTCTTTTTAATATGATAATATCTTCATTTACTCATCAGATTGGCCTAATCGCCTCACAGTGCAATCTTTTGTCCTAGAGCGGCTCCGTCTCCACAAGCCCATGGCAAAGTCCGTTAAGTGTCGACTTAGTTTCTCTTCACTCCAGTACCTGGGACTCCAGCTTGATGGAGTACATCTTCTCGTAACAGATAAGACTGAGGCCCTGAAGCAGATCAGCACATATCTACTAAGAATAATCTCCGTAGCTCCTTTGTTATGGTGTCCTTCTGCAGATGCTTTATTCCAATGGCCTCTGAGTTCACTGGACCTCTCTCTGACCTTGAGAACCGTTACAATGGACTGAAGATCTTCTGTCCCGCTTTAACCATCTGAAGGACACCTTGTCATCACATCCAGTCCTTCGCCTCTCTAATCCCTCGCTTCGTTCTCGGGCTTGACACTTCTAACTACGGTCCAGGAGCAATCCTCGTTCAGTAAATCGATGAAAATCAGTATTCTGTGGTCTATGCCAGACAGAAATTGCTGGACCGAGAGGGAAGATATGGCATGATTGAGAAGGAAGCACTCACCATCGTGTTTAGAATCAAGAAATTTGACTTCTACGAGCATCTCAGAGAAGAGAAATTCCTGCTCGAGATGGATCCTGCTCGAGATGCATCACAAGCCCCTTATGTATCTCCAGTTCTCTCGGTGCTCCAACGATGAGGTGGGTCCTTGAGCTGCAAAATTATCCTTACTTGGTTGTTCATATCGCTGGTCGTGGGGGTAAATCTTCTGAGTTACTGTCCTTCGGGGTAAAACATTTCCCATTCTTCCCATTCCGTATCTCTTTGTTGTTTGGGTATTTTATTTTTTATTCTTCTTGCAGTGGATTTTTTTTAAAGAGGGCTTATATGAGGGATCCAACAACTCTTTACAAACACACACACACACACACACACACACACAAATGTGTGCATACACATATACATGCATAAACGTATACACGTTTATGCATAAACGTATACACATGCTCTAGTTCTATAACACATACTTCTGTACCATCCACACATTCACACTCGTGTATCACGTACGCGTCTACACACGTTCAGTCCTTCCACGCAAAGACCCTTGTATATACACTTCAATAATTTTCATATCTATTTATCTTGGTACTAGCGGGGGTTATAACTGGCGTGCATACACTTCCCCCACCAGTCTGTGTCTCTCCCTTGGTTTTATTGCCAGAGATACCAACCGAAGCAACGTTTACTCGCCACTGGTGAATTATGGGAGCGCGGAGCTTCCTACTAACCTGAAAGGACCTCTGAGCGCACCTTCTCTCCCTCTCACCTCGAAAATTGATAGCCGGCTGGGCACCAACCGTCACTGCCTCCCTCGTGTTTTTGCAATGCACTCCAGCTTGGGCTGGCGCGCCGCACCTGGCGACGCTATCCTACATACACTGTCTTATCCTACATACCTTCTTCCTGGTGTTGGTCTTACGCCGTCGGGATTCTCCATGCAGCTGCCATTCTGCTGGGTCCAAGGAGACGTCCGTCCCTTTACCTGCTGGTCGCCTGGTTATGGCAAGTGTGCTGAGTACTTGTTGGCTTGTGGGCCCTGTGGATTGTGCTTTTGTGCTATAGTGTGAAAATATATTTACCATATTGCTTCATGGTTCATAATTCCTTAGATTTCGTTTTTTTTTTTTTTTTTTTATGTAGGAAGGGCACTGGCCAAGGGCAACAAAAATCTAATAAAAAAAAAATGCCCACTGAAATGCCAGTTGGTCTTAGAATCTCTCCTTAGACTTGATTAATGGGTTGCCGACGTGCTCCTCCCTTTAGTCGATCTCAAACCTACGATGCCTTTACATTGTTTGATCCATAACACACACACAGCCACAATGCTTAATAAAAGTAATGATCAAGTAGTGAAACATGAAATTATAACTTCATCGGCTAATATTCCGAAATTCTCTGGAAAACCAAAGTACTATAGAGATAAATAAGTTATAAAAAGAATAGACACCTTGATTGCAAATAAAGGGATCAGTAACAAAAACAAAACAAAAAAAATGAAGCTCTCACACAGAATGTTGACTCAGAAAAGGGTAGAGCAAGATATAACGTTATAATCTTCTACAGATATGCAAAATATTACTAAACATCATTACTTCATTAGTGCATTCGGAAAGCATTTCATCAAAGAGTGACCAAAGTCCACTCGGGGCAATGGTAAAATTACTAAACACGGATATAACATCAACCGAAAACTTTAGACTATACAGAATAGTTAGATGGGGGAACATACTCAAAAGTTGGGTGTGAAAAAACTAAGGTGGTCCAAATTATACATCAATAACACAGGTAGTAAAATCCGTACTATTCTCAATATTGATCCAGGATGTTGATGGGTTGACAGCAGAAAGGTTGTACAAATATCTAGATGAAAATCACAGCCCCGGAGAAATTTATTACCTTCTAGAAGGTTATGCAGAAGTAAATCTAGGAATTAATCTTCACGTAATGACAATACAAACTACCTCAAACTCACCATCACCCGCAGCACGAGCTCACAGGTCCATGTCGCGTAGTAGAGATCCAACAGAAAATAGGGCCAGAAGTGCTTCAAGGACACGCAAAGCACTCAATGGAAACACGCAGATAGAATGTTACAAATGTCACAGATTAAGATGCGTTCCCAGGTACGGTTATAGTAACAATATTTACAGAAACCGTTAGTATAAAGGACGTCACCAGTGGGAAGGAATTTTGGCTGTGGGAACGAATCCTGGCACAGCAATCACAACAGGAAAGGTCGCAGAACTAGAGACTGCAGAGCAGTGAAGGAGCAAAAAATTGCGGAAGGCGACTTGTATAAACACATCTGACAGTTATCAAGATCATGAAAACCATACTCAACCAAAACAACAACCAAACAAAGATAAAGATAAAAAGCACTCTGACACAGTAAAATTATTATTACAGTAAATCAATTTACAGAATATACAGCCTCAGAGATTTTCATCTCTCATTTGAGTAGTCAAGAATAGGTGCTTCATCCATTTAGACGTTATCTCCACAACACACACACACACACACACCCACCCACACACACACAGACAGACAGACAGACAGACAGAGAGAGAGAGAGAGAGAGAGAGAGAGAGAGAGAGAGAGAGAGAGAGAGAGAGAGAGAGAGAGAGAGAGAGAGAGAGAGAGAGTGTGTGTGAGTTTGATGTGTGATTGCTCGGTGCCAAACTTTATTATTCTCTGGAGAACTGTAGTTTTGAAATAAAGAAAATTGAAACAGACTAACTGTTATGACCACAAATCTCTAATCCTTCACAAAGCTGCCGCACCTGAACTAGCTTCCCTGAGCCACCTCCTGCGTGGACTCATTGCAGGGCTCAAAGACAGGTGTACAGGGTCCCTTGTGACTCCTGCACCCTTTTCACAACAGTGGTAACTCCAGGTTATATTTTACATACTCCAGGTCCATTTTACATACCCACAGACAAGGGAAATACTCAAACAACACTTAACACCTACAGATTCCG
Source organism: Scylla paramamosain (assembly GCF_035594125.1). NCBI lineage: Eukaryota > Metazoa > Arthropoda > Malacostraca > Decapoda > Portunidae > Scylla > Scylla paramamosain. The sequence continues at coordinate 1,065,838 of NC_087193.1, read as the reverse complement.
AAGAATCGACAACCACGTCTAGGAAAAACAGTTAACATGCAGTAACACATATATGGTCGAGGTATAATACCCCGTTGGATTCCACCTTCCGCAACAGTTCTCCCACTGCCCAACAGTGTGTTATAGCCTCAAGCCGAGTAATATCGTTTACTGCCTCCTCAACGGCATGCGTTCTTATTACTTTCTTAATTTTATATCGTTTTATCTCGCTGCATATAACATAACTCATTAAACCAGCTGTCCACACACTATCAAATGTAGACATGTAACAAAAGAAGTCTCCAAATCCTCTCTAAATCTTCAAGTCTCCAAAGCCACTGGTAACCAGAAAATAAAACACTAGTACAAACAAACTCACATTGGCTCTACGGAGGAACAACTTTACAGAATTGGTGTCTTAAGTGCCTGGTTTGGGGAGTGTGTGTGTGTGTGTGTGTGTGTGTGTGTGTGTGTGTGTGTGTGTGTGTGTGTGTGTGTGTGTGTGTGTTTTATTTTCCAGTGATGGCATATGGTTTTAAGTTTTTGGTTCACCATAGTGAAGTCCTCGAAAATTTGCTCATATATATAATAGAACGATAACCATTTTATTTTGTTTTTTTTCTAACTCAGTACACTGCATTAGATATGTAAACAATAACAAAATATAACAAAAAAAATCAAAGGATTTCCTCCTCCCGCAGCAGCGGAAGGAATCAGGCCACACACTTTACGCTCGGCAGAGGAGGCTACTGTAGTTTTCAAACGAGTTTTCATGATTCCCGTAGTAGTTTAAGAAGAATTTTGCATCGTAATTGGAAAAAAAAAAATAATAACCAGTGAAATCACCTCTGTGGTGAACAAAACCTTTAAGAACATGTGGTTTATTGACTCCATAGTGATAATAGTATAAAACAGCATGTATCTAGTATGTACAGTACACACCATGCTGAGGTTCCATGTGGTGGTAAGTGACAACAACATTAATATTAATAAAAAGTTATTTGGCCTGAAAACTTCCTGCACTCACCTGTTTTTGATTAGGAAGGCACGCCAGGGCGTGCAGCACGGGAGATGTGATGTATTTTGCGTCGGCAGCCACCACCAGCGAGCAGCTCGCCAACTCGCGGGAGATGAGAGTGAGCAGAGCGGCACTCAGCGACGAGCCTGCCTCATCCAGGGTATGGGTCAGGTGAATGTGTCTAGTGTGTTTGGTCTGCCTTGCGTGCGTCATGAATGTTGGGAAGATGGAGGGTGATGATTGACCACTGGCGGCCGAGGTAGTAGTAGCCGTCACCTCCAGCCATTGCAGTAGCAAGAGCGTCGCGACCCGCCACAGTTGTCTCATCTTGGTGAAAGTTATTTCTGAAGGGAAATACACTTATGGATTAGTTTTTTTTTTTTTTTTTTTTTTTTTAGCTGACCACAACACTTGTTGATCTTACTCGTACAGGACACTTCTCGTTGTGGGCGTTCCGTCAATTTACGCTCATATTATACACACTGACAAGGAGGAGGAGTTTGTTCAAGGCCCGGCAGTGATTGGCTGCTGAAAAATGCCGACGTCCACTATGTACGGGTGTACCGCCTCCAGTCTGCACGCATGAGTGGGGTCTATGTCACGTCTCATGATGGTCGTCCTGCTCACAGAAAAAAAATAAATAAATAAATAAAATAAATCAATCAATAATAATAATAAAAAAAAAATAGGGTGTGTTAAACAAGCCTTCTTGTTATTCTTGACATGGCTTCATTTTCTCCAATGCCAAGACAAATTTTTCGTTGCAATTTTTTCAGTCGTGTTCATTATAGAATATTATAATCTATAATTATTTATTTAATTGCAGCATCAAAAGCGTCGCGACCTTCCACAGTCGTCTCATCTTGGTACAAGTTACCTTTGAAGAGAAATACACATGAATTACTACTTTTATTTATACACTGGAGAGCAGCATTTCTTAACCTTTTCCGACCTTAGCACTCCTGTAGTGAGGTCTAAGCACTCCCATCTGTGGCTAACGTCTGGTTAAAAAGGCCCTATTTTCTGCACTATTACAAGGATTAAGTGAAGTGAAGCGCTGCTTGATCATTTATTTTGTTCATTCTCCACGCGTAACTAACGAGTAACGCAGTAACACAGACTTTCTACTCAAGTATGCAATATTCGTAGAAATTTCGTGTTTTTTCATCATGGTTAAATGAAGTATCAAAATGTTGAAAAGTAGATAATCTAGCAAGAAAAAAATACTTAACACTTATTTGATACTAAAAACACATAAGGAATCGTATTCCGTCGATATTTATTTAGCCCTTGTAGGAAACATTACCGTCATGCATATGTAGAAATTCTCAGCAGCCCTTTGAATTGATTTCAGCACCCAAAGCCTCCAACACTGCATTAGAGTGGAAAAGTGACTTTCCCTCGGAGTCCGTTCTCTTGTTTCACCAAATAATTTCTACCAAACAACCATAAAAGAAAGTAATAATAATGATAATAATAATAATAATAATAATAATAATAATAATAATAATAATAATAATGATAATAATAATGATAATAAATCAATAAATAAAATAAGTTATAGTTCCTTAGAACTATATCCTTGACATGGTAAATTTTAAACTTACATGGCTATTTGCTCTTGTGCGATTAAACGGATAATTGATGCATCAAAAACTGTTTGTTTACTCATTAGAGAAAGTTATAAACGCCATTCCACACACACACACACACACACACACACACACACACGTAGAGAGAGAGAGAGAGAGAGAGAGAGAGAGAGAGAGAGAGAGAGAGAGAGAGAGAGAGAGAGAGAGAGAGAGAGAGAGAGAGAGAGAGAAATTAATACAGGTGAGCAAATAACAAAAAAAAGACACAAACAGCAGTGATATATATTAACGAATTATAACCTATAAGTGAACACTGATATAGAGTTGAACAGTAAAAGTAAGGGTATTGTCAGGAAGAACCTTGTGTGTTCCCGCTGGTGGAGTGGAGACTGACAAAGCTTCAACATAAAGGTAACTCGATATGTACACAGAAACAATTAGCTCATCCCCTTTTTCAACAATAACAACATATTCACATAAACATGACCTTCCGTTCTCGGAGAAGGATTTCAACATATTTCATAAAGCTGACGCACATATAGACATTAAAATATTAAAAGCTATTCACTTTAAACACTTGAAACCTGAACTAAATAACCAGTTGTCATCTATACAGTTATATATTTCATAAACTCTGTTCTTAGCTTTGCGTTCCGAGATCATAACCAACTAAACCCACACACCCGCCACCCTTTGTGAGTGATATCAGAGTGGAATTTAAGTTGATTTGCTGCTTCAATATGTTTCTCCTCGAGGATACTGCTCCTGTGACTGCCTCTTGTTTTGCATGCTTCTGCTATGATTGCTTGCTTGAACGAAGGGTTAATGGTAACTTCACCTTTTTTTGGATAATTTTTCGATGTCGTCGATGAGCACACCGTCCACCAAACCAAAATCATCGATAAGTGTCATAACTCCAGCTCTTCTGAAGACTCAAGCAGGCCTGACATCACTATATACTATCGTGCCTTCTTCTCCACAGCATACAGAGAAGATGAAAGAATCATTATACAAATGGTGAAAAGAAACTTCAAGCCCACAGACCCAGAAAGAAAGATATTAACTCCAAATATAATACAGGAATAAGAAAACCAACCACCTTTTACTGAGAAAGAGTCCCCACATGAAAAAGAGAGACAACCCAAAAGTGACGCCGTGCATAAGATCACCTGTAAACCAAGAAACTGTGAAGCTCTCCCTTCAACTTAAATCAGCATGACGACGACGAAGCTCGAAGGCTCACCTGCCACATAACGTCCGGACCCCTAAGAATACACATACAACAGCAACACGGCATCAAAATCACAAGAAGAGACCTGAAAGAAAACACTGAAATTTTAGATATGTGTACAGATGATAGACGCTTTGCAATACTTGAAGCACTGTACATAAAAGAATTCAACCCCAGGCTCAATGTACGGGCCGAAGATTTACAGGCCCTGCCGAGCATGAAAAAAGACCAAGCACCGCCGCCGCTGAGTAAGCCCACCAGCTAACCGGAGCCAACCAATCAGCGCTTCCCACCGCCCCAACATAATGAGCCCACCAGTCGCCCTATAACAGCCAATCAGCGCCTCTTACGATCCAGAACGACGCCTCGACTCACGGCATAAATACCACCCTCACCAGCGTGTCTAGTCATGCCACAGCTGCTAAGGAAGGGTTAAGGAACCCGAAATCGCGATATAGCAAGCATGATTAGTTACGGCGAAGTCATCAACTAAATTTCAAAAGCGAATAAGAATTATATGATATAAAGAAATTAATCAATGGTGACCTAGCTATTACATTTCTTGAAACGTGTGTAAGAGAGAATCTCCTTCCCGTGTGTGTGTGTGTGTGTGTATATATATATATATATATATATATATATATATATATATATATATATATATATATATATATATATATATATATATATATATATATATATATATATATATATATATATATATATATATATATATATATATATATATATATATACCGTGCTCAATAGGGATAATAGGCCATTAACGTTTTTAGGAAAGAGAATTTTGGACAGTAAGGTTAATGATCAGGTTAGGTTCATGTTACTGAGCAAGCTATTGATATTAATGGCCTATTATCCCTATTGAGCACGATATATATATATATATATATATATATATATATATATATATATATATATATATATATATATATGTAAAATCCTTATTTTATGCATCATCATTATTGATGATGCTGGAAACACCGCTCACCATACACCCTCAGCGCAGCTGATCCTGTGGTAAACACATAACATTCGAACACGTGCAGTAAGACCAACTAGTAGTATGTGGTAGGCTCCATGGAAGCTGTTTCTTTCAGCCCTCATCTCTGCCTCCATAAGGATTTTGTGCTCTCCTCGTAGCGACCTCTCCAGCAGTAGTTCCCGTACTCATACTGTCCGTCTCCTCCTTCGTCTTGCTGGCCTAACTGGGCGGTCTTCCGGTTCCGAATCATCCAGCAGTAAAAGAGCAACACTGATGTCATAGGATAAAATTGCAAATAGGAAAAAAATAAATAAACAAGAGAAGATAACACCATCAAAATGATAATAATCCCGAGAATTTCTTTTTTTTTTTTTTGTGCCTATATGTATTAATTATTTGTGGGAGAGACTGATTGACATCGTTGTTCACAGGAGATAAACCAGTTTTCTTTTTTTTTTTTTAGGGGATAGGAAACAAAATTTAGGAAGTAAACAGATTATGGTAAATTGTCTTAGACAAGGTGGTAGTCACACACCAGTGATACACACACAATTGAATGTAACACCTAAATAAATAGGATGTTTTCTACCAAAACTTAAGGTAAACCCCTGAGGCACTAATTAATTGTATAACTTATTCATTTAAATTTCATTATCCTGAACTGATTAGTTATCATTGTTCCCAGTATAGGAGTTCCCACAACTCCAAGGTAAAAGAACTAATTTCTAGAAATATCATTGTGAATAAGAAGAGAAAAATAATTTGAAAACTTCATTTGCTATTTAGAAGCTAGCATCAATAAAACAATCTGGTTGTCATGAGTTTTTTCAATGCCTTACAGACCTTTGGCTAACATGCTACCATATAAAACAGGGTAAAAAATATTTAGCTGAAATCATGACTGGTGGCAGCTATATATATATATATATATATATATATATATATATATATATATATATATATATATATATATATATATATATATATATATATATATATATATATATATATATAAAGCGATTCCTGTTAATCAAACGATGACGGAAATGGTGCAGTTTACTTAGTAGCAGAGACCATACAACTCAACCGTATGTACAAGAGGAGTGTGGTCGCGCTGGATGTGAGGTGAATTCTGACTGGCCTGGCGGTACGCCCCAGTAGCTCACCTCTTTTCGTCGCTGATTGGTTAACTAGAGTGACGAGAGAGCTCGAGCTACGGACCGTGGTGGAGTTTCGGTGGCGAGACTCAAGTTGGTAGAACCACAGTTCGAAGATTCAGTGGTCTGGTGCGCCGCATGACCCCTTCCCCCACAACAGGAATACTGGAGACGGTCAGGTCGTCTCCAGAGAAGGACGTCCTGATCTGGTGACCTGAGGCGAAGAGCGTGTCGGCGCATGTCGTAGTGGTAGCCCTCCAGAGCGGGATTGCGCCAACTGCACCTGTCGAAGTCTAAATGAGCCGGTTTCAGACGATCTACCGAGACAGTCTCGTGGCGGCCTCCATAGTCAATGATAAAGGGCTTGAGCTGACGCTGCAATACCCGGAAAGGCCCTTCGTATATCTTCATGAGTGATGAATGAAGCACGTCTCTACGGAGAAAAATATAATGACAGTTATGAAGGGCAGTCGCATGGGTGTGAGACCGTGTTGCGATGTAGGGACAGGAGCGAGTGTTCCCCATCTTACCCGCGTAGACATGAAAGGATGCTCGAAGGAGGGTCGTGTTGTCTTCGGGGCGCTGGGATAAATTCTCCCGGAACCGCGAGCGGTGTGAGGCCGTGTTGTGATGCAGAGACAGGAGCGAGTATTCCCACCTTGCCCGCGTAGACGTGAAAGGACGCTCAAAGGAGGGTCCTGTTTTTTTCGTGGCTCTGGGATAAAATCTCCCGGAACCGTGAGCGGAACACCGTACGCCAGTTCAGCCGAAGAAGCTGCCAAGTCATCCTTCAGAGCAGTGTGTATACCCAATAAGACCCACGGTAGTTCACCCATCCAGTCTGGACCACTGGCCATTGCTTTAAAGGTAGTCTTCATGTGTCTGTGAAAACGTTCCACCATCCCATTTGCCTGTGGGAGATAAGCAGTTGTATAGTTGTATAGTCGGCTCGCGGATGAACTAGTATTGTTCAACAAGTATAGTCGGGTCGGAAGCGATGGAAGCAGCATTGGTCCATGTGAGCTCCTTAGAGGAGACTTGGTAGCTAGGAGCTGGAAAAGCGGTTCCATGATCTTAGATGCTGCTGGTACGAAGCGATGGTAGAAAGTTACCATACCAATAAATTCCTGGAGTCCTATCTCAGTAGTGGGTTTTGGGAACCTGCAAATAGCATCGACTTTGGCTGGAAGTGGAACGGCTCCGTTTTGGTCAATGCGATGGCCAAGAAAATTGATGGAGGAGAGGCCAAACTGGCATTTAGCCAGATTGATGGCCAGGTCATGTTCACTTAACCTCTGGAAAAGCTGTCTGAGATGCATATGGTGTTCTTGTCGGATACGACTCGCGACTAGGATGTCGTCCAGGTAGATGAACACAAAATCCAGGTCCCTGCCCACCATATCCATCAGGCGTTGGAATACCTAGGCAGCGTTCTTGAGACTGAAAGGCATGCATAAGAACTCGAACAGACCAAACGGTGACTATGACTGTTTTGGAATGTCGTCAGGATGAACTGGAATCTGGTGATAACTCCATAACAAGTCGATCTTCGAAGAAATCTTAGCACCGTCAAGATTCGCCATGAAGTCTTGAATATGGAGCACTGGGTACCAGTCCACTGTACTGATGTCATTCAGACGGCGGTAGTCCCCATAAGGCCTCCAGATCCCAGTCAATTTTCGAACCATGTGCAGCGGGGATGCCCATGGGCTGTCTGAGAGACGCACGATACCCACTTCCTCCATTTTTCTGAACTACTCTTTAGCTTGTGAGAGCTTGTCGGGATGAAGCCTGCGTGCCCGTGCGTGTACGAGTAGAGGTGGACCTGTGGTGGTAATGTGGTGCATTACACCATGCTTCGGTACCGCTAAATGAAACTATGACTTGACGATATCCGGATAGTCCTTTAGCATCTTGGCATACACGTTGTTGGAACAAGACACAGAGTTGAGATGAGGCGCTGGTAACAGGGCGTGGCGAAGGTTAGTTGATTCAAATGTCGTTGAATCAATGATGCAACATCCTTCCATGTCGATGAGCAAAGAGTGTGCGTGCAGGAAATCTGCGCAAAGCAGTGATCGTGAGATGCTGGTACTGATTCATCACCACCGCCGCGCGTGCACACACACACACACACACACACACACACACACACACACACACACACACACACAGTGTTTTCCATTCTGGATGGGAAACAAATACACGTGAAAATTTGTTTGGAAACAGTATGGAAACAGTTTGCAAACTTTGTTCCCAAACAGTTTGCAAACTGTTTACAAACATTGTTCCAAACAATGTTTCCAGGTGTGGACAGACCTTAAGGAACCTGAGAGGGGCTGTAACTTTTTTTTTTTTTTTTTTTTTAGAATCGAAAGTTTCAACTTATTTTGTGTGATGAACTCATAATCTCCCTACATGAGGTCTGTGTCATTGGTATTGTACTGGGCTTTCCAGATGACGGGTTATGTATCAACCTAATGGTTACATGGCATTATGACCGAGTTACTTATGGCCATTCCTTGAATCTTGCTCATAAGTTTTCATATACTGAAGTGTGATGTGAAGGTGGCTACAATGTGGAATTACCTACCACAAGCTGTTAGCTCACCTATCACACCAACATTCAAGTCCACTCTGCACCAATATCTTAGCAGTATATTTCAGTATAGGTAGGAGATTTTGGCCAAGGTACGATTCCCAGGCATGACCATGCAAATCACTTGGAGTAGTCAGTCAGGTGAGCTTGTGAATGTTGATTCCCTTATCCCTTTTGTTCAAAGCTCCAGTGCCAATACTTATGACTTATGACCCGACCTTGTGATTAAGCCTGCATGGTAATGATTAAGCAAACAAGCAGTTTGATTAGGTTTTCTCAGTGATTTATATAACATTAAGTACTGTGTCAAAAACTAATTAGATTATACAAGGCAAATACAATATTCACAATGCTGCCTTTAATTTAGGGATGACATGCATTGTGTCGTTAAGGAAATCCACAAATGAGCTTTTAGGAGATTATTTTACAGTTATACAGAAATACAATAGGATTGAGGATGAATATGAAGACAACAAAAATGTTCAACAGCTTTATACCAGGCAAATAAATTAACATCGAGAATGTCATAGCATGTGTTAGGAATATATAGTATTTATGTAGGAAGATAAATAGTTTGAGCTCAGAACATCAAAAATAAATCGATAGAAGGATAGGAATAGGATGGAGTGCCTTTGAGAAAACAAGCGATGTAATGAAGAGTAAGCTTCCACTCTCAATAAAAGTATAGAAATAATCAGTGCATTTAATCAGCCCTAACATACGGCTCGGAGAGCTTGCATGCCTCATTATAGCCTACAGCGTACAAAAGGATAAAGTATTTGTTAAACAGTTATAAAACTATGGTATGCCATAAAAGGAAATGTGGGGTAGGCATCTTGAAAATGACTTACATTTGGAAAGCATAGGGATTAATTAGTATCCATGAAGGAATAAAGAATTGTACTAGTTTACTAATATAAAGGGTACTCTGTATATCCAAGTATAGAGTCCTTGCTAACATTACCATCAGTAGCTTTGCCGCAAAGTATGGTACAACAGACTAGAGTGGGTGTTGTAGAATTATTCATATGAGAAGGGCAAGTAGAGATATTAGATGGGGTGATATAGTACGCATCTACAGCTTTGGTTACTAAAGGGATTACCGTTAAGTATTACACTCAGTTGTATCAAACATTAACATAATTCATAAATTTATTACTTCTGTAGCCGAATTTTGAACAGTGAAGCTAGTGGATATGATAACTAAGGAAAAATTACCTCTCGAATGGTGCGGGTAATGGTACACTTATGCGAATGAGAGTAATTCTACCCTCTGGCCGCTGGAGGCGCCACCGTCGCGGGGAGAGCAAAAATTTAAAAGTCCTTGCTGAAACCCGGGGTTAAAATGAGACACTCTCTCTCTCTCTCTCTCTCTCTCTCTCTCTCTCTCTCTCTCTCTCTCTCTCTCTCTCTCTCTCTCTCTCTCTCTCTCTCTCTCATGCATATTTTTTTTTTATTTTCCTTTCTTCCTCTCTCCTTCTCAGGTTATACACGCCTTTATTTTATATAATATATTAAGATGGCTATTGGAAACCATAGACAGGTTTGTTTGCCTATTCGTGGACTTAATGTAATGGAGCAGGCTTTCTACACCATGCAGCGAAATCTCCCCGTTTCTATATCTCTCAGAGGCGGACTGGCTGGGAGGTCTGTACTCAGTACGCCATTGGAGTCTCAAGCCAGACACTGCGGTGCAGTACAATGAGTTGGGACGTCTCATTTTAAACTGACGTCTCAAACTGCTACATCCTCACCCACTCTTCTACATGGAAGGCCACCACCGACGAACTACGAAGAGTCTCGCAGCTCCTCACCAACAACGATACCAGCAGCAAGAAAGTGATGTAATACGACGGAGAATGGACACCATGTCCGAGGACACACCGAAAGAAAAAAAAAAAACAAGCATCACGTTGTATTACAAAACCACAATGTCCACAGCCTACAAAGATTGATGAAAAGCCACTGAAAAATATCATCAACAACTTTACACCTACTTCTGCAGATACGAGGCTCATTCTCGTCATATATTACTATATATATATATATATATATATATATATATATATATATATATATATATATATATATATATATATATATATATATATATATATATATATATATATATATGATAGAATAATATCCGAAGAGTTCATGACTGAGGAATCTACTAATGTGATACGGAGCATCAAACATCGCCGAATGAGAGACAGCACAGGGATGGCGACTTTCTGCTAAAATTCAAATGTTATTTTCTTCTGCTTCAGAATAATACAAATAAGACCCACCTAGTTACACGAAGGCTAAGAGGATTGCACTTTGGTTTTCTTAAGTTGACATTACATTTCTGAGCTGACATTATGATAATCTTCAAACTTTTCTTGGTTCAAATGTCACCTGAATGGTATACTTCAAATCTTAAAACTTTTAATTCTGAATCGTAAGTCCTCGCGCGACAAACTTCACTAAGAATGCGGTTTCATGCATAAGTCAGAGTTCGTTCCTCGTCATTTCATACTACCAATTTAAAACTACCTGGAAACTCGAAGGAGGTTCAGTTCTCCTCAATCATTTGCTTTCTCCGGGTTGTTGCAACAATAAATCAATGTTTATATAGTTATAAGCAATACAACATCCCACATTATATACTATAATAAAAAAAATCGCGATAGCTTGTAGAGGAAGCCTAAAACAGGAATGTTAAAAAAAAAAAAGCGAAGTCAACATTTTTTTTTTTTTTTTTTGTGGGGGGAGGGGGCTTAATGGATATAGTAGTCAAATTTGAAACATAGATGTGGGACCACTTTCACACGAGCATTTCTAAATGAGAGTTGTGAAATGGAAGTACACTGAGCTTTGCACACAGTGCATGGTAAAAGAATAAAAAAAAATAACGTGAAACTGGTTGCCCAGCTACTCACTGAATCCATGGCACAGTCTCCGAGTTTCTCTCTTGAGTATATTACGGGAATTTGCGAGTCGTGAAGCCACAATTCATTTAATTTTACTTTATGACAGACTCAGTGATATACTGAACAAGAAAAACCTCAGTGCAAGTAAGTACAAGTATCCAATGCAACACAAAAATGTACATGAGATTAAATATTTTCTTACATTAGCCGAAACATTAAATGTTTATACAAGCTGACGGTCAGCTTGTATAAACATTCAATTGCAAGACTGACTTCCTTGGTTTTCCGTTTTGCATCAGATGTCTGCAATATTTATATGACAGCTTAATTGCTGCTACAAAGCCCAGCATAAAGTTCTTATGACATGTGAAGTAAGTCAGGAACACAGAGAATTGCTGTTTGGGTTGGTAAGGAGCATCTTATAGAGTTTATGAGCAGATGGGAAGAGATGTAGAAGTGGATATAGATTGTGAATGAAATGTCATGGATCATAGTAGTAAAAATAAGTTTATTGATTTGGAAGCGCAACATTGATGGTTCTTTATTTTGCACAGTACAATGGATACTGATAAAGATGCTGATGAAGTTTACGTCATAAGGATATAATTTTAAGGAATGGAGTTTCAACATAATGACAAGATAAGCTTGAAAACTCGAGTTGGTACTAAAGAATATCACTATTGTTGTTATGGATTCTAATATTCATATACGACAAGTAACAAAAGAAGTTATAAGTATTCAGATAAGATTAAAAGTAGCCCATTTAGAGAAACGATAATGAATGGGAAAATTAACATCATTGCCGAACATATAATGTAAAGTGTAAACAATTGTAACTTGTTCAGCTACTTAAATTGGTAAATTGTGTAATTGTGTGTTGATACCCGAGGAAGAATTTGAGATAGGAGGACAGCTTTACGGTTTGTTTATAGCAGGTAAACTCATTAAAATAATGGTAATAACAATAATGGTGATGAAAATATGATAATAAAACATAACAATAATAATAATAATAATAATAACAATTAATATAACAATAACAATAATGATGTTAATAGTAATGATAATGATGAAAATAATAATAATAATAATAATAATAATAATAATAATAATAATAATAATAATAATAATAATAATAATAATAATATTAGAAATAATAGCAATAGCAACAATAATAAAAATAATGACAATAATAGAGGTATGATTATAAAGGCATTGATACTGGTAATCCAAACGGAGAATAATGAAATATAGTTATAATAATAGCAATAATACTTTTAATACTGGTAACAAAAACAAGGATGTGCTAAATAATAATTAACCATGACAAGGATAATGATGGCGAATAAAAGACGTTCCTATAGTGATGTTTTGTAAAATGATTGCTCTTGTGAACAAATGGAGATCTTACTTGTTGATAAGAAAATTAAGATAATGCTTTATTAGAATGATGCACTATTGAAAACGCTATTGCCTTCTTGTTACTGATAATAATTTCAAGTAAGGAGAGCGTTTTGCTTAAGTACCCAGACTACAGTTTCTGTAGCGGCTGCTGATTATATCTAAGACCACTTATAACAGAAAATTATCAGGTGACAATTAATATTATTTGCTGATATTGACATTAATTAGATCCCAGGCAAAGAGGGTATATTAGTGTATTATTATTTAGCAGGTTGATATGGTATATAGTGAAAATATATAGATGATTAGAGTTTTGAGAGAAAATTGATATCTTGAATCAGATATTACTGAAGTGATCTCTGAAGTGACAGAATATTTGGTTGATGACAGAATAGATATTGAGGTAACTGAACTAAAAGAAGACAAAAGAAATAATTATAGGTATTGTATTGAGACAAATATTGAGGAGTTGATGACAGAAGAACATTAGAGCGGTATTAAAAAAATGATAAGATATACTGAAGTGATTGATTATTGAGATGAAATTATACAAAGTTATTGAAATTGCCGAGGTTATTAGACGAAGATATATAACTTGAGTTCCTGAAGAGGTGAATAATTATTATGATGTTAAAGGTTCAGTAAACGTAAGGAAAACATGTAGCGGAAAAATAGGTACATGAGTATTATAAGAATTGAAGATGAAATTGAGTAAACACAAATTAACAATACAGGAAGATAAAAATTGTGAAATAAAGTAGATGGATATGAGTTATATAGTTTGATAAACAGACGCGTCTGATGTGATTGATCCATGTGTTCATTACGTCTTCCGCTTAGGTAACTTGCACACCGTGTCAACCTAGGGGCAGAGTTGTGTACAAATTACTTTAACAAAGTGTCAGGTTGTTTTTCTGGTCAGAAATTAAAGTGTTCAAGAAGAGTTATGTAAATTCCTGTCTGGGTATTAGCTAATTCAGAAGAACGGGGGACTCCCTCGAAATTTCGTTTCGATAATACCCAGTATGGAAATGTTTAAGGAATTCACAAGGATATTAATGGGTTCAGTAGAAAACATTATGTGTGTGTGTGTGTGTGCGTGTGTGTGTGTGTGTGTGTGTGTGTGTGTGTGTGTGTGTGTGTGTGTGTGTGTGTCTGTGTGTGTGTGTTTAGATTAGTCTTTTCAGATGTGCTTACTCAAATTATTAAAAGATAGCCAGGGAAAATTGAGTGAAAAATAAAAATATGATTGATATTTTATGTATATGTGTGCAAATATATCAGGATGGATATATGAGAAATAACATACCATAAGTTCCTGAAACATAATGGTGTAGTTACGTATAGTCGTGAAATTATAATATTGAGGTCGCAGATATGAAATTGAATAAAATTGTATAAGGAACTGCGATTAAGCTTATCGGTAAATGAGAATTCCACACAGTAAATGTTATAGCACTTCGCATTCTTAATGTTATGCTTCCCATAAGTACCTTCGTGTGTAGCGCTATAGCTTACATATTATGATTTCTTTCAGACCTGTTGTTAATTCATTTTACGAAAAATCATGGATTAGTTAGTTCAGGATAATGCTATCAGTAAGATATAAAAACAACACTAATAATATATTGGTAGATGTTATATTACGTAGAAAAACAACATCTTAATGACTGCATGTGTTAGTGATGTAATTGTGAAAATAATGTAACATGACACCGCTTTTCGGTAACACATGATTTAGAAAACTAGCATTGTTCTTATGAACGAACCATCTAAAAGGGCTAAGGGATGAAACAAGAGTAAATGAATATCTCTAAAGATGGTATAGTAAAAGATATTAAAAATGCAGATGTTGTAATATCAAAGAAAATAATGAAGATTGTGATGACTGGGATAAGACGAATCGGAGAAAATAAAATTAATATTTCAAGAAGTCATATATATATATATATATATATATATATATATATATATATATATATATATATATATATATATATATATATATATATATATATATATATATATATAGGGATGAAAGAATACTAAGTTTATTCTGCCCCAATAGGAAATTTTTGAGAGATCCAAAAATCAGACTTTCTGTGGCTTCCCTGCGTAAAATGTTTATTTCCTGAAGGGTTGGACATCTATGAAAAGACATGGAAAAGTGCAGGGTGGTATCATCAGCGTAGGACAAGACAAGGAGATTGATTTAGAAAATCAGTGATGAATAATACAAAAAGAGTTGATGACAGAACAGAACAGGAGAAGAACAGTGACCGTCTACCACAGCAGCAATAGAACGGTCAGAAAGAAAACCTGAGATGAAGTTACAAAGAGAAGGATAGAAGCCGTAGGAGGATAGTTTGGAAATCAAAGCTTTGCGCTAGACTCTATCAAAAGCTTTTGATATGTCCAAGGAAACTGTAAAAGTTTCATCAAAATCTCTAAAAGAGGATGACCAAGAGTCAGTAAGGAAAGGTCACCAGTAAAGCGAGCTTGACGGAACCCGTACTGGTGATAAGATAGAAGGTTGTGAAGTGATAGATGTTTAAGAATCTTCCTATTGACAGTAGATTCAAAAACTTTAGATAGGCAAGAAATTGAAGCACTAGGACGGTAGTTTTAGGGATTAGAACGGTCACCCTTTTTAGGAAGAAGGCAAACTTCCAGCAAGAAGAAAATGTAGATGCTGATAGACAGAGTTGAAAGAGTTTAACTTCTAAACCTCATCTTCTTTTCCTCACTGAAACTCAGGTGTCTGAGGCAACTGAAGTAGCCCCTTTTCAGTTCCCTCCTACTTTCTCTATCCTCATTTCCGATCCAAAAGCTGGATGCTGCGTTTATGTGCGCAATGACTTAACCTGCCCTCGTGCCCACGCTCTTGAATCTTCCAAATTTTCCACCATCTGGCTACGACTACAGAGTCACTCTCAAACTAAATTTATCTGTGCTGTATACCTCTCACCTAACTCCTCTGACTATAAGAAATTCTTTGACTACTTAACTTCCAAAGTGGAGCACATTATGACCCTATTCCCTTTTGCAGAGATCTCCATTCTTGGAGACTTCAGTGTTCACCACCAGCTTTGGCTTTCCTCTCTCTTCACTGACCATCCTGGTGAACTAGCCTACAACGTTGCTATCCTCCATGACCTAGAGCAATTGGTGCAACACCCTACTCGTATTCCTGACCGTCTTGGAAATACGCCCAACATTCTTGACCTTTTTCTGACCTCTAATCCTTCTGCTTATGTTGTCACCCTTTCTCCTCCGTTGGGCTCCTCCGATCACAATCTCATATCTGTATCTTGTCCTATCGCTCCAATCCCTCCTCAGGATCCCCTAAGCGAAGGTGCCTCTGGCATTTTGCCTCTGCTAGTTGGGGGGACCTGAGGAGGTATTTTGCTGATTTTCCTTGGAATGACTACTGCTGGGTGTCAGGGACCCATCTTTGAGTGCTGAGCGAATAACAGAGGTGATAGTGTCTGGCATGGAGACGTACATTCCTCACTTTTTTTCTCGTCCTAAACCTTCTAAACCTTGGTTTAACAGAGAGTGTTATCGTGCTATACATGATAGAAAGGTGGCCCACAAAAGGTACTTAAGTCTTCCATCACCTGAACTCTTCGCTCAAACCTTTGCTAAACACTCTACCTTGGACGATTCAGGGGTTGGTCCTCCCTCTGCTTCACCCTCTGACTACTTCATGCTACCTATTAAAATTATTTGTAAAGATGTTTTCCATGCCCTCGCTGGCCTAAACCCTCGGAAGGCTTATGGACCTGAGGGGGTCCTTCCTATTGTTCTCCGAAAGTGTGCCTCCATGCTTGCACCTTGCCTAGTCAAACTCTTTCAACTCTGTCTGTCAACATCTACCTTTCCTTCTTGCTGGAAGTTTGCCTACATTCAACCTGTTCCTAAAAAGGGTGACCGTTCTAATCCCTCAAACTACCGTCCTATTGCTTTAATTTCCTGCCTATCTAAAGCTCTTGAATCTATCCTCAACAGGAAGATTCTTAAACATCTATCACTTCACAACTTCTATCTCATCACCAGTATGGGTTCCGTCAAGGCCGCTCTACTGGTGATCTTCTGGCTTTCCTTACTCAGTCTTGGTCATCCACTTTTAGAGATTTTGGTAAAACTTTTGCTGTTGCCTTGGACATATCAAAAGCTTTTGATAGAATTTGGCACAAAGCTTTGATTTCCAAACTACCATCCTACGGCTTCTGTCCTTCTCTCTGTAACTTCATCTCAAGTTTCCTTTCTGACCGTTCTATTGCTGCTGTGGTAGACGGTCACTGTTCTTCTCCTTAATCTATTAACAGTGGTGTTCCTCAAGGAACACCACCCTGTTCTGTCACCCACTCTCTTCTTATTATTCATTAATGATCTTCTAAACTCAACTTCTTGTCCTATCCACTCCTACGCTGATGATACCACCCTGCACTTTTCCACGTCTTTTCATAGACGTCCAACCCTTCAGGAGGTAAACATTTCACGCAGGGAAGTCACAGAACGCTTGACTTCTCATCCTTCTAAAATTTCTGATTGGGGCAAACCAAACTTGGTATCAATGCCTCAAAAATTCAATTATTCCATCTATCAACTCGACACAACCTTCCAGATAACTATCCCCTCTTCTTCAATGACACTCAACTGTCCCCCTCTTCTACACTGAACATCCTCGGTCTGTCCTTTACTTATAATCTGAACTGGAAACTTCACATCTCATCTCTAGCTAAAACAGCTTTTATGAAGTTAGGTGTTCTGAGACGTCTCCGCCAGTTTTTCTCACCCCACCAGCTGCTAACTCTGTACAAGGGCCTTATCCGTCCATGTATGGAGTATGTTTCACATGTCTGGGGGTGTTCCACTCATGCCGCTCTTCTAGACAGGGTGGAATCAAAAGCTTTTGGTCTCATCAACTCCTCTCCTGTAACTGACTGTCTTCAGCCTCTCTCTCACCGCCGACATGATGCATCTCTAGCTGTCTTCTACCGCTATTTTCATGCTAACTGCTCTTCTGATCTTGCTAACCTCCAGGAGGAGGTTAGCAGGAGGAGAGGAGGCTTGCATGCCTCCCCTCCTCCCGCGGCCTCGCTGCACAAGACTTTCTTCTTTCTCTCACCCCTATCCTGTCCACCTCTCTAACACAAGAGTTAACCAGTATTCTCAATCATTCATCCCTTTCTCTGGTAAACTCTGGAACTCCCTGCCTGCTTCTGTTTTTCCACCTTCCTATGTCTTGAGGTTTCAAGACACTTATCCTTCAATTTTTGACTACCGCTTTGGGCCCTTTTATGGGACTGGCATTTCAGTGGGCATTTCTTTTATTTTACTTTATTTTTTTTTTTTGTTGCCCTTCGCCAGTGTCCCTCCTACATAAAAAAAAAAAAAGGAAGATTCTTAAACCTCTATCATTCCACAACCTTCGGAGATTTTTAGTCATGTGTCATCTTTTAGTTCATGAATGTTAATGAGTATAATTTCTGGTCAAATTGTCTGTATGTGTTGTAAACGTCAAACATACGTGAGTCAAGCCGCTGTTTTGGATCACCCTCAGATGTTCCATCACTTCTTGGCATGTCTTGCTCGCCTTCCTCGCCTCTCACGCAGTAGGTGAGATGGGAGGGATCCATTGTTCATGGTAACCAGCACCTGTAGATCCAATGCACACCAGGTCAAAGGGTCCCTGGTAGTGTTCGATTCAGTGGATAACTCCTGCAGTGCCCTCGGTCAATTTTCAGTTTCACCCAACCAACGATTTTCTGATGGGGCTTATGTGTTTCTGGTGAGATATACAGTGAAATGATTGATGTTCTATATCACTTCTGTCGAAAATGCGCAGTTTTCAAGTTATCACTTTCCAAACTATGCCTACCTCTCATCCCCAACGATCTTGGGGGACCTGTGGGAAATCAGGGTTTTTGGGTGGGGGAGTACTAGATCGAGTAATGCGCGTTGCAAAATAAAATCAACAAAAACTCATAACAAAATCTATGAAAATACATAAACTACTCCTTTGACAACGGCAGCAGCAGCGGCTGACGCGAGCGTTGCTGTGATTATTATTGTTATTGTTGAGCAGCGTTGCCAACGATTCGCTAAATTTCTGGCTCTATCCGCCACATTTAGCGAAGCCCCCTCCGCCCGCGCAAGGGTTGCTAACCCTAAATTAGGGAATAAATTCATGAAGCTTCGAGAGGACCGAGAGTTGCGATTTTGTGTACAACTCATCAAAAGACATTAACTGATGGTAAAATTTTAGTCATACCCCCCAAATCTCTATCAAAGCGCTAAACTAACCTAACCTAAACCTCTCATCGTAACCTAGCTGAGGGGCACCACCAGACCCTCCCATTCTCTACCAAAGCACTAACCTAACCTAACCTAACCTAACCCTCTCTACGTAACCTAACGTAGCACTCTCTCTTAGTAACGTAACTTGAGCTCTCTATTATGTATAACTATTAGTATAAATGTGTGTTTATCTATTATAACCTAATAAACTAAATTGTAACCATCTTTTCCGTAAAGTAAAAACCACAATAATAGCATTAGCATTACCTTATGAGCCATAGGTTGAGGGTTGTGGTAATGTCGCTGCTGCTGCTGCTGCTGCTGCGTCGTTATCTGACTTGCTATCAGACTCTTCTTCCTGCAGCTGTGGGATGACGGGAAGGCCAGATGGCTGCTGCCTGTTAGACTGTGGGCGGTACAGTCGAGCGGCCTCGACAAAAAAATTGTGGATAATTTGTTCTTTCTTGAATCTATGAAGAAACATATAACAAGCAAAGTACTGCTTGAAGTACTTGCTCTTTAACCCTGGCCGCTTCGCCCACTGCTTAAGATCCAACCACAGGCGCTCAATGTTCTGAGTGTGGATACTGGGATTGTTAGGATCCACAAAGTGTTGTTTGTGGTTAATCATGTAGTGCGTATAACCTTCATCGCACAGTTTGCTATACGCACGCCACGAGTCACTATAAATTACACTCCTAGATCGGATGTATTTTTCGATAATAGGTATCAGCGTACCAGCACTCCTGTCCTTATCAACAAGGGGCACAATGAAACACTTTTCAGAGATTCGCTCAATACCACCGAATGCCCAAAGTGGCATGATTCCATGTTTTTTGAAGGCAGCGGCTGACAAAACACTATCTCTGAAGGTTTCAGGTGAGTTTCGTTGAGGAAAGTTCCTTTGTAGTCTGAAGTGGTAAAGTTACACTGCCTTCTTTTCTTTATCTTGGTTATTTTGGTCAACCGGTCACAATATCAAGAATGCCTATCTTCCCCATAAGTACAGGGAACTTCACAGTATGGGCATTGTACTTGTAAAGGAAGGACACCGTGATTTCTTAAGAATTGGACTGCAGCATTGTCGTCCAGATAGAACTCCTTAATAAACTTCCAGTACATGTAGAAGTATCCAGCACACAACGTAGCCATTCTGAAACTGACTGGTAATGGAAAAGCCTACACGAAGCAAATCAATGGACCGAAACTTCGAAACATGTCTGAAGCTCTAAATGAGTAGTTGTTAAAATATTTAATTCCCGATATCCCAAACCTCAACTCCAAGTCAAGTTGATACCCCCTTTCCAATATTATGTTACTAATGCCGACTTTTAATTTTTTTACAATACACTACTACCACTATCAATATTTCAGTAAAATTTTAGCGACGCTATCGCTACAGCTACTTATTTCTAATGTATCGCACTAATTTAGGATTAGTAACCCTTGGGCGGGCTTTCGCTAAATATAGCGGATAAAGCAAAAAATGTAGCGAATCGTTGGCAACGCTGCTCAACAATAACAGCAACGCTCACCTCAGCCGCCGCCGCCGTTACCGGTGTCAAAAGTGTAATTTATGTATTTTCATATATTTTATTTTATGTAATTTTTTTGATTTTCGACATGTTTTGCAACGCGCGACTCTCGTTTTAATGATCCCCCACCCAAAAACCCCGATTTCCCACAGGTCCCCCAAGATCGTTGGGGAAGAGATGTAGGCATAAGTTGATAAATTCATTACTTGAAAATTACGCATTTGCGACGGAAGTGATGTAGACCATCAGTCAATACACTACACATCTCACCAGAAACACATAAGCCACATCAGAAAACCGTTGGTTGGGTGAAACGGAAAATTATCCGTTTCGTCACCTTTGGTTTCCTTCATTGTTCATTAGCTTGTATATATTATGTTAACTGTACATAGTTATTTGAACCCAAGCGGGATCACTGTGTCCTAGGTAAGTTGCACGCGCTATGCCCGCTTCAGGTAGTGGATATTTAGTTTAATAATGATTGTAAGTTTTATTTCATACTCGTTTCACTACCTTATGCTACAAGAAAGAGTACAACACACCCATAGTCAACCAACTTCTACCCGTGCTTGTAATATATATATATATATATATATATATATATATATATATATATATATATATATATATATATATATATATATATATATATATATATATATATATATATATAATTTTGTTTTTCTTTTTGGAGGGACACCAGCCAAGGGCAACAGAAATCTGATTAAAAAAAATAAAAATAAAACACTGAGATGCGGGTCCCCAAATAGGGTCCGAAGCAGTAATAAAAAACTGAAGGATAAGTGTCTTGAAACCTCCCTCTTGAAGGAGTTCAAGTTATAGGAAGCTGTAAATACAGAAGCAGGCAACGAGTTCCAGAGTTTATCAGAGAATACTGGTTAACTCTTGCATTAGAGAGGTGGACAGAATAGGGGTAAGAGAAAAGAAGAAAGTCTTGTGCAGCGAGACCGCAGGAGGGCAGGTATGCAGTTAGCAAGATCAGTAGAGCAGTTAGCATGAAAATAGCGGTAGAAGACAAATAGAGATTCAACAGTGCGACGATGAGCAAGAGGCTGAAGACGGTCAGTTAGAGGATAGGAGTTGATGAGACGAAAAGCTTTTGATTTCACCTTGTCTAAAAGTATGAGTAGAACCCCCAGACATGTGAAGCATACTCCATACATGGACAGATAAAGCTCTTGTACAGAGTTAGCAGCTTTGGTTTAGAAGATCATTGATGAATAATAGGAAGAGAGTTGGGGACAGGACAGAACACTGAAGAACACCATTGTTAATAGATTTAAGAGAACAGTGACCGTCTACCACAGCAGCAATAGAACGGTCAGAAAGGAAACTTGAGATGAAGTTACAGAGAGGACAGAAGCCGTAGGAGGCTAGTATGAAAATCAAAGCTTTTTGCCAGACTATCAAAACCTTTCGATATGTCTAAGGCAACAGCAAAAGTTTCACCAAAATCTCTAAAAGAGGATAACAGAGAATCAGTAAGGAAACCCAGATCACCAGTACAGCGACCTTGATGGAACCCATACTAGAGATCAGACAAAAGTTTGTGAAGTGATAGATGTTTAAGAAGCTTAGATTCAAAAAATCTAAATCAGTAGATTCAAAAACTTTAGATAGGCAGGAATTTAAAACACTAGGACGGTAGTTTGAAGGATTAGAACGGTCACCCTTTTTAGGAACAGGTTGAATGTAGGCAAACTTCCAGCAAGAGGGAAAGGTAGATGTTGACAGTGTCGAAAGAGTTTTACTAGGCAAGGTGGAAGCATGGAGGCGCAGTTTCGGAGAACAATGGGAGGGACCCCATCAGGTCCATAAGCCTTCCGAGGGTTTAGGCCAGCGAGGGCACAGAAAACATCATTGCGAAGAATTTTAACAGGTAGCATAAATTAGTCAGAGGGTGGAGGAGAAGGAGGAACAACACCTGAATCGTCCAAGGTAGCGTTTTTAGCAAAGGTTTGAGCGAAGAGTTCAGCTTTAGAAATAGATGTGATAGCAGTGGTGCCATCTGGTTGAAATAAAGAAGGGAAAAAAGAAGCAAAGTTATTGAAGATGTTTTTGGCTAGATGCCAGGAGTCATGAGGGGAGTAAGATCTTGAAAGATTTTGACACTTTCTGTTAATGAAGGAGTTTTTAGCTAGTTGGAAAACAGACATGGTTCCAGGCGGAAATATAAAGTGCATGAGATTCTGGTGATGGAAGGCTGAAGTACCTTTTGTGGGCCACCTCTCTATAATGTATAGCACAAGAACATGCTGTGTTAAACCAAGGTTTGGAAAATGTAGGTCGAGAAAAAAGAACGAGGAATGTACACCTCTATGCCAGACACTATCACCTCTGTTATGCACTCGGCATACAGAGATGGGTCTCTGTCACAGAAGCATTAGTCATTTCAAGGAAAATCAGTAAAATACCTCCTCAGGTCCCCCTTCTAGCAGAGGCAAAAACGCCAGAGGCACCTACGCTTAGAGGGATCCTAAGGAGGGATTAAAGCGATAAGACAAGATACACATGAGATAGTGATCAACAGCCCAACAGAGAAGATCGAGTAATAGCATAAGCATGAGGATTAGAGATTAGGAAAAGGTCAAGAATGTTGGGTGTTTCTCCAAGACGGTCTGGAATACGAGTAGGGTGTTGCAGCAATTGCTCTAGGTCGTGAAGGATAGCAAAGTTGAAGGCTAGTTCACCAGGATGGTCAGTGAAGGGAGAGGAAAGCTAAAGCCGGTGGTGAACATTGAAGTCTCCAAGAAAAGGGAAGAGGATCAGAATGTGCTCCACTTTGGAAGTTAAGTAATCAAAGAATTTCTTATAGTCAGAAGAGTTAGATGAGAGATATACAGCGCATATAAATTTAGTTTGAGAGTGACTCTGTAGTCGTAACCAGATAATGGAAAACTCGGAAGATTCAAGAGCGTGGGCACGAGAGCAGGTTAAATTATTGTGCATATAAATGCAACACCCAGCTTTGGATTGAAGACGGAGATAGAGAAAGTAGGAGGGAACAGAAAAGGGCTATTGTCAGTTACTCAGACACATGTTTTAGTGGGAAAAAAAAAAAAAGATGAGGTTTAGTAGAGGAGAGGTGGTGTTCTACAGATTGAAAATTAGATCTAAGACCGCGAATGTTGAAGGAGTTAATGAAGAAAAAGTTGAGAGGGGTGTCAAGACACTTAGGGTTGATGCCGGAAGACCAGTCCGACCTGGGTGGTTCCCTTCCCAGATGGGGACTCCGTGGTTGAAGTAGGAGTCACCATGATAATTTTGAATTTTGAGTGAAGGATGTATGTGTAAGTAGGTGCTTGTAGTTTTGTGTGAAGGAAGAGAGTTGTCTTTAGAGGGCAGGCTGCGTCTGCCCCCTTGTATTGTGAGACACAAAGAGAAACGTTCAGTGAGGTCACAGCTGGGTTTAATGATAAATTCACAACAGCCCCTGATCCAGTCTTTTAGACCTCACTGAGAGCAATTATCGTTCTGGCAGGTGACTACTGCATATATATATATATATATATATATATATATATATATATATATATATATATATATATATATATATATATATATATATATATATATATATATATATATATATATATTGTATGTATGTATGTATGCATGTGTATGTTTGTATGCATAAGTATATATGAATATGTATATGTATGTAAATGTATATGTGCATGTGTTTTTATGTGTATGTGTTTTGTATTATGAAATTATCTTTGCTATAAGATATAACCATTACTGCCCAAAAAACTTAGGTTTTACATGGGCTACTTGTATATAGAAATATAATACGTATGTTTTTAGATTCAGCAACTATAATAAAGTGCTTCGAGTGTTTCACCAACATCGTGAACATCCTATCACCTCCAAAGGCATTCTCCAATCAGTCGCAATATTATGAAGCAAGCGCAAGCTCTCTAGTGTTCGCAGCTCTGCACGGAGCAGTGTTTTCAGACAAACCGATTCTTTAACAAACCAAATGATTTTTTTTTTTTTCAGTGTAATCTGCATTGTAGTTTCTTTTATCACTTTGAGTATTTTGTGTGGGTGTTAACAGATACGAGAGGCTGCACTGCAATGCTGACTGAAGGAGAAAACTGTCCACAATCGATAATCTCCTGACATGGGCAAATACTTAATATATCTCACAAACAAGAAAAAATATTATAAATTGTCTACTCGACAATAAATTTGACACAGACTTCACTGTCCTTGTGATCTTCAATCCTGAGATGAGGGTCATCGGTAGTCATTGATATAAAAGCAAGTCCAGCCAGCCCATCTAAGCCGCGCCAAATCGCCAGAGGCCATGCTGCGTGGAGGAACACTTAACGACCAGTGGCTGCCGTCAGATGAATTTCTTGGGACGCAGCACAAACCAGAGATGTTATCAACGAGCTTCCCTATCAGTCTCACGTCCCTTAGCCGCACCATTGCACACAGTTGCTCCCAGGGTAGTGCCAATGTGAGATGGGAGGATTGGCTCTTCAGAGTCAATGACTCCAAGTTGGGGAAGATCAGTGCCAAAAATGGTAGAAGCCGAGATGAGTAGCTGTAAATGCACTCCAGTTTGGAAACGGACGGGAAAACAGCAACAGGACGCGTCTCTTCAGGAAAGTGCAGGGCGCTCCCAGGAAGGCGTAAATGTTGCAAACTTGGAAATAGACTCAGCATTGCCAAGATCCACCCACCGCCATGATGTTCCTCTATATGCAGTTCCGTGATGCGCCGCCCGAAGGGAATAAACTGCTCTCTAAGAGGAAACTTGCTGTGTTGCGGAATGGGACCTGGAGCTAGGACCAGTGTCAATGCATGCACGTGTGGCAGATCTTTAGATGCTTCAAGCAACTCCCACAAAAGTTTCTCAACATCGGTGATATTGAAGATGCGAAGTGTCGTAGCGTTCGGAAAATAACGGTGCATTTGGGAAAAGTATAAGTAGATGACAGTGTTAGTTTTAAGACAAAGATTGTGCAGGCCAGGAACCTGCTGAGCTAGATCTGCGTACCGTTTCACAATGACCGAGATGTCAATAAGCTGACTATGAAGTTGCTGCAGCCTGGGAAATGCAACGAGAACAAGGAGGAGGAACTCAAATGATACCTTACACCAGCCAGTGCACACATCTATAAGATCAGGCCAGAAGGATTTGAAGCTGGGTTGTTTCCCCTCACATATGGCCTCTAACTCTTGCTTCAAGGTTCCATCACATCCAATGAGCATCTTAGCCAAACTGTTCTCCTGTATTCTGGGCTGCCAGGCCTGGCGCTCACTCAGGTGTAGTACAGTCAAGGGACAGTCACGAGCCGCCAGCAGTACACCCGCTGAACAGTTGCCACCCAGCTTGAGGACTGAGAGTTTTTTGCAGCAAAGTAGCAGGCTAGAAAGAAAGTCAAACTCTGATCCCATATCGATACCTGTCAAGACAAGCTCCTGTAGGGGCAGATCCTCGCTGCATACGAGTACTGCTAGTGCGGGGTTCAGTGCAGACAGCTGAGGTTCAGTTGGCACAAATGACAGTGTGTGAGTTTTGGTAGCCAGTAGTGTCACCAGGGCTGATGTAGCGTCATATACTTGAAACTGTCCTGCGCGTTGAGATGTGTGATTCAGTAGCGACTGACAGAGGAGATGGGAGTGAAGCAGCGAGGTGGCACGATATGCCAGACCACTCCCCAGCGGCCAGAGGAGTTCCCACACCTGGCTGACAGCTGCCCATATCCTCTGTGGGATCAGTGCTGGATATTAGGGTGCAGGAATAATGATGGTGAATGAATTTCCAAATAATTTCTTACTGACATGTTTGGGATGCCCAACCAATGTGGTTAGTGTCAGGTAAAGGCACATAGAATTATTTCCACATAGGAGAACATCAGAACGACACAAAAGTTATGGATGTTTATTTCACGGTATATATGTATAATGAAAATATAGTTAAGGGGTTAAGCATTCTCTCTCTCTCTCTCTCTCTCTCTCTCTCTCTCTCTCTCTCTCTCTCTCTCTCTCTCTCTCTCTCTCTCTCACCTCGGCGCTTTTAACGGAGCGTTGGTACCGAACGGTGGCAGCCACCAGCTCGTCCACACACAGGGATTCCAGCGTCTTGGGATGCATAAGTGATGCTCTGCGAAGAACTGGGCTTGTCGCGTCCTCTCTTACGCCATGCACATTGGCCTCCCATACTGATAAGACAGTTTATCGCATCTCAGGTCTCACTACTCCATAAGAGAGCTCAAGATAACGTTCCTTACTTTCCCAGCTGAAATATAACCAGTTTTGTTTTAAGATTTGAGATATTTAAATTTCATTAGTAATTGTTGATTAGTGCAAATAAAGTTGTTGGTTCCATTTCGGTATGCACTACTCATACCTTTGAAGGGGAGAATAGAATAGAACGAGAAAAAATGGATACAAGCTTTAAAAATTTGATTTAAGAAGGAGATAGGAAAGAACTGGTTTTCAAATGGAGAATCAAGTTGTTAGTGCTGAGTCATTAGAAACCTTTAAAAGAATACTGGACAAATTTATGGAAAAGAATGATTGTGGAAATAGATGTTTCATAAAAGGACTGCCACATGTAGGCCTGATAGCTTCTTGTAACTTTCCTTATTTGTTCTTCTTATGAGTGAGTTACACTGTACAAACTGATGTTTAGGTACACCATGTCGGTGATGGAAGGAAGGTTGTTGGAGCTAAGAGGAAGGGGGCTGGAACTAAGAGGAATGGGGCTGGAGCTAAGAGGAAGGGGGCTGAGGAGGCTGGAACTGAGAGAAAGGGGATTGGAGTTAAAAGGAAGGGGGTTGGAGCCAAGAGGAAGTGGTTGCAACTGTCTCAAGCTTGGAATTAGTAGGAAGAAGACTGGAGTTACGAAGGTATTAATCAAAAGTATGACGTACATTATATATCAATTTTGCATGTTTTCTTTCATATCCATTAGATGATATCAAATCAAATACAACAGACATTGCTCTTATAATTTGCACCACTTTCAAAATTATGTTGTTCTTGCATCATTCTGTAATGGTCGTGGCACCGCCAAGCTCTTATGGACTCCAGTACGCCTGGCCTTATTCACATCTTGCTGGGAGTTTTGTTTTCAAAATTATTTTTACCGTATAATAGTAATAATAATAATAATAATAATAATAATAATAATAATAATAATAATAATAATAATATTATTATTATTATTATTACTATTATTGTTATTATTATTATTATTATTACTATCATTATTATCATTATTATTATGGTAATGAAAATACTTAAAAGAAGACGAAATTATGATGATGATGATGATGATGATGATGATGATGATGATGATGATGATGACAATAATAATAATAATAATAATAATAATAATAATAATAATAATAATGATAATGATAATAATAATAATAATAATAATAATAATAATAATAATAATAATAATAATAATGATAAACTACAAGAATAAGCCATGATAATAGAGGCTGTGATGTCTTCACTAATGTTGCATTTTCACGGCAGATAAGAAACAACGCCTATCTTGTTTTCTCAAGCCCAGATAACATCCCATCATCATCCTCCTCCTTCCCGCAAAACAACCACATTTCCCTTGATTTTTCCTGAGAGGGATTAAATTTCATACATAAACTTCGGCTATGAGCTGAATATAAATATAAGGAAAACATCAGGATAACAAATCATCGAAGTGTGCGTGAAAGAACTTCTTATGGAAAGAAAGTATTAGTATATAAACAAGAGACTACATTTTACACTGTGTGGCACTTGGGGAGGGTGAAGGAGCAAATAGAAAATTTTAAATTTGGCGCGTAATGGTGGGAGTAAAAACAGCTGTTGCCTGGCGAGCAGCAGCAGAAACATCATCTTGTGTTTAATGGCGAGGGAGATGATGGTGGTTGTCAGTTTGAGTAGAAGTAAAGGGACAGCCAGTCTGGAGCGATGGTAAACTCGGAGGAACCTTAATTTTCATGTGGACTAAAGGCTGATGTGGAACTGTATGTGTGGAATGAAAATGTCGGGAAAACCATGTCGTGTCAGGGCTAAGCATTACCTTTGCTGCATTGTCTTACTTCCTGGCATATACTGTCAGTCTCTCTACCTTAACGAAGCAGGAAGAAGCACTGGAATGGTGCCACGATGAGTATAATGTTTCAACACTCAGTCTTTCTTCCCAATCAGCAAGGGTGTAACTTCAGGGAAACCCTCTGTTTTGGTAGATACATTTTCTATTCGTCAGCACAAGAGAAAACGTTTACTGACAATGATAGACTAAAGTTACTCACTAATAAATCGGTAATTCTTCAGTTATAGCCACAGATAAATTTTTCTTTTGCAAAACCAAAGATTTCCTACAATACTAGTAATTTATCATCCTAACCTCATCTCTACATAAGGAATGTTACATTTCCACCAGGATAGCTGTTGTAACTGTGAAAAAAGCCTAAAGTAAATGAAGTCATAAATTAATAATACTAAACAAGTTATTACATAAAAATTTCTTAATATGTACTGATAGCGCGTTCTGTATAATAACGCATGACTTATAGTACCATCCGCAAATAAAGGTAAGAACTTTGTGAAATGGGGTACATTACCTCTTGTGCTGTAATGGTTGAGAGTTCTAAATCAATAAAAGTATTCATGAATGAAATGAGCCTCTACTAGCTCATTAAAAACGATATAGCAAGTGGCGTGTCATTTTTTTTTTCAAATAAAACACATCTAAAAAAAAAAATATCTTTAGTGCTCTTGATAATTTGCAATATGTAGCAAGGCACAGCTGGCTCCCTACTTGATGAAGCAGCCTTCTTACCTTATTTTCAGCCAAAGTGACATGTAAACTAAAGAGATTTTAAGTAGTAAGTAAACATCATCGGCCAGAAGTCGTGATGTGTAAATTAAGCCACACCTTTCTCAACCCTACTTCATATTCACCACCTTACCTCCCATTCCTCCTTGGTTCTACATTTCTCATACCCCCCTTCCCTATCTCCATCTAAGTCCCCCATCTCTCTCTCTCTCTCTCTCTCTCTCTCTCTCTCTCTCTCTCTCTCTCTCTCTCTCTCTCTCTCTCTCTCTCTCTCTCTCTCTCTCTCTCTATATATATATATATATATATATATATATATATATATATATATATATATATATATATATATATATATATATATATATATATATATATATATATATATATATATATGGCAACTAAGAAAATTTCATTGAAATAAAGACTAAAACTCCTGATACCTACGACTATTTTGTTAAAATTATAATGGAAGGACAGCAAGTTGTAGCTTTTATCTTGCTCCCCAGTAACTAATCCGTACAAAGGAATGCTCAACTCTCACCACTATCCAACCCATGATCCAAGCTACGCATGGTGTGTGTATGTGTGTGTGTGTGTCTGTGTGTATGTTTTATACTGTCCTGAATGTGTAGGTAAGAGAGAGAGAGAGAGAGAGAGAGAGAGAGAGAGAGAGAGAGAGAGAGACAGAGTGTGTGTGTGTGTGTGTGTACGTAAACACGGACCTCCTCGTGCTCTGCAGTCTTTTTCTGGATTTCCCATCAACCGGATTTCCCATCAACTCTTGCCTCACCAGTCGATGAATGAGCTGTGCACGCTGCGGTGCATGTGGTTTTGGGGGTAGTGCAAGACTAACCAGTAAACCAGCCTGAAAATCTATTCTTGCCGCTAAGATCCATCTTCGAATTTGTGGCCAATTTTTGCGCATACGCAGTACGTGCCTGCTGGTTTTCATAGAAAAGACCCTGAGAACTCAGCCCATGTCAATTGCCTCAGTGCCTTGAGTCCCTGACAGATTTTGACTGTAGTCAAGTCCGCACCTTCTGTGTATCCCTGGGCATCACTGCTCCGGTGCTGTGCGAAGAGGAAGCTGCGCTTGCCCCCAGCAAGCCAGCGCAGTAACACTCGGCACTCCAGACAGCGACGAGCAAGACCTACTTGAGTTGCCCCAATCTTAGCTCGTGGACATCATTCACAAGTTCAGATCAGAGCTTAATAAGAAAGATGAAATTATCCGCTTCTACAGTAGAATTTCCTTCAACATTAGTGAAGCGAGGGACGCCGTAGTAAGTGTCCTGGACTTCATAGACATCATTATTACCAATCAGACCAGTTGGAGGTCATGTCTGGACAATAGCATCGTCTGTCCCGCCTGACAGAGTTGACCACGACTGGGTCAATCACGTCTCCTTCAGCCAAGAAGCCCAAGCCTGGTGGACGTCATCCAAGCCTCTACCACTACACTACCCCATCTACGTCCCTGCACTCAGCACTGGCCAGCTCAGCACTAGCCAGCGCGGCCCTGACTCACCAGCCAGGACCAACCTGAACAGCATGCCCGTGACACACCCAGTCAAGATTCTCACCAGCCCGCTCCTGTTACCACCAGTCCACACCAACCTGCCCGTGTGCCGTCGTCCAGCCTAGACCAGCCTGACCTTGCAGTGTCCGGCAAAGAGCAATGTTGCACCCACCTGCCACGTAATCAACCCCAACGAGACTCCAGGCTTACCAGGCCGCCCTCAATCCTTAATTCTCTCAACAACACTCGGAGGGCAATGTACCAGGAAGGCCAAACACGAGCACAATACAAAAGGAAACAAACACTGAATTCCTCTCCTGGTGCTGCTGATCTGCCACACTCCAACCCCACTTGACTAACGCAGTCCCTGCAGACGCAACGGTTACTTGGAGTTCAGCTGTCTCAAGAAGAAGAGGTGTGACCACTGTCTCCTGCATTCAGGAATGACACTCTCGATTGGTAGAGAGACAAGAGCAACTCCTTCACAGGATCACGAGCGAGCAGGGGCAAACCAACGCCATTCTCGTTCCGTCTCTCAGCCGTCTTTTTGTCCCTGCCTCTCTTCACCAGCAAGTTCCAGCCCCATTCCTGTACAGCAAATGACCAGTACAGTCAGCACCACCAGTACTCAGCCACTCGTCACCTACACTGCCCCATCTCATCCCAGTTAGTGGAGTCATGCAGGCCAGTAAGCGTGACCATCTCTCCATCATCTCCGCTAACGTCACGAAGTCTCTAGACCAACATTGGTGATCTTATTCACTCCTATGTGATCCTCCACACACCTGACATAGTGGCCACGGGGGAGACGTTCCTAAATGAATCCATCTCCAGTAACTATGGACTCACTCAGGGTACACGAGGTGGCACCGACAGGACAGGACACGCGGAACCTTGTGTCTGCTTCAACAAGAACCTGTTGATGCAGCCGTTAGACGCCACGTTCACTGACCACCTTCAGATGATGTTCTTCGAGATGTGGACAAAACATTACGGTTCCACTTTCTATGTGCCTGCCACCGCCCTTCAGTGGCAGGGGCTGAACTAATGCAGTTCCTACATACCCACCTCAACAGATTGCTGCAGTAGTACTCCTGCCACCATCATTGTGGGCGACCTCAACCAACACTCTGTTGCAAGATCATTTAAAAACCTTCTCACTGTTTATGGCCTCACCAACCACGTTACTTTCCTTACACACATCTTGGGGCCCTCCCTTGATCCATATCAGCGACCTACATACACACCAGAAGGCTCCGTCACTTGTCGCCCTCTCGAAGGCATGGGATCCTCATATCACCTGGCGGTCCTCAGCACAATAATTTTCGCTTCGCTGAGGGATGCCTCCATAAAACGTACCAGCTGGCTGTGAAGGAGGGCCAACTGG
The DNA here is from genome assembly GCF_035594125.1 of Scylla paramamosain. Lineage (NCBI taxonomy): Eukaryota > Metazoa > Arthropoda > Malacostraca > Decapoda > Portunidae > Scylla > Scylla paramamosain. The sequence continues at coordinate 1,033,360 of NC_087193.1, read as the reverse complement.
GAAGGCTTCTGGGAGACGCTGCGCCAAATCCCCTGGCACGGCGTCCTCACAGGTGACGTGAACACCCAGGTGGGTTGCTTCAACAGCACCAATCTCTCGCTTCAAAGAAAGTACATCCCCAGCCACACCTACACTGTCAAACAACTTGACCAGCTATGGTTCGAGTATGATTGCAGAGTGGCCGCCAACAACAAAAGCAAGACTTGGAAACGCTACAGATGCCACCTGACGCTAGCCAACAAACAACAGCACAAGGCAGCTTGTGATAACATGCGGCGGGTTCAGTGATTGGCTCAGCAACGGTGGCAGGACGAGCTGAGAAGCAAACTCTGGCCACTCTCTGGGTACCAAGTCTTGGTACCCACAAAGAATAGCAAAGCCTTGCACCTGACGACCACATACCACCACTCAACAGGGCTGATGGCTCAGTAGACATTTAGAGCCACGAGAAGACTGAGGTTCAGCGAAAATGTCAGTTCCCGGGCTCTTTCTCCTGCTGTGCCGCGTCTCACAAACGCGACAGTTAGTAACATCAAAGTAACTTTTGACGATGTGAAGCGCCAACTCTCAATGCTTGACCCTAATAAGGACCTGACACCAGATGGTGTGTCTCTCCACATTCTAAAAAACCGTGCTGCCCACCATCTTTCAGCGCTGCCTCAGCACTGGCAAATGGCCCTCCCAATGGAAGGAGGAGAGATTAGCAGCCATCCACAAGAAGGTGAAGAAGACAGAGCCACGGTACTAGAGGCCCATATCCCTCGTGTCTGTCCTTGGCAAGACAAAATGGCGGTCGTGGTAGCGCTGCGCTTTGTGTGATGGAAGGTCATTTGACTACCTCACTTAAACTTTTGGCATTGGGGGAAATTTCTCAGTTGGGATTTATGAAGTAGGAATGCCTGTCATTTTAGGGAGAAGTTGTATGGTGAAAGTAGCATGTTAAGTTTCTCTGTTCTTGTTCCCTTAAGTATATATATATATATATATATATATATATATATATATATATATATATATATATATATATATATATATATATATATATATATATATATATATATATATATATATATATATTCTTTTTTTTTAAGCTTGGACATGTTACCAAGAGACCAAAGTAAAGGATTCAAGATAAAATAAAGTAATAGAACCCGTTTATTAAGGAAGATTAGAACCTAAAGGGATAGCGGCACCACACCTACATGTCAAAAATAGCCCATTCATTACCTCTGCTGTGGGCGCTGAGCAGAGACCATCTTGCATAAGTTGTGATGTGCGGTGATGGACAGCGAATCAGTACTTACGTGATATATATATATATATATATATATATATATATATATATATATATATATATATATATATATATATATATATATATATATTTTTTTTTTTTTTTTTTTTTTTTTTTTTTTTTTTTTTCCATGCCAGCAAATGTTCTTTGTAAGAACATCATAAAAATGCATATGTGTCACAATCATGTTTAGGTGATTAATCTGTATTCGTGATGTAATATTCTTTATTTATTATTTTTTTCGTTATATTTTAGAAATGCTTTGCTGTCTTACTGTAAAAATGTTTCAATTTCAGTCAGTGGTTGGGTGAAATTCTTTTAGAAGACAGTCAATGGGAATTTGACGCTTTGCTTGAGGCAGAACGACTGGTATGAGCAAGCGAAGATGAACACGGCACCTCTGAGCCTAGAGCTCACCACAAGCTGGCATGGCTTCATCTGGAAGAACAGGATGTCATACAAGACGCTTTCCTTGAGAGGAACCTGCTTGAGGTTCATGGGCCTGATAGCGGGCGTGGCACAGTTGCGACTCTCTTGCCAAGAGTTGAGCAGCTTGTGTAGGCTGGAGGCGTTCCTACCATTGCTCATCAATCTGTTGTTGCCTCGTTCATTGTCGTATGATCCAAAGAGCCCCTTGATGTGGTTGAAGGCCCAGGAAGATAGATGCGTTCGCCAACACCAAGCGCTCCTCCTTCATGAGCTGAACCTCCATCAGTGGGGAGACAAGGGTTACATAGCGCGAGTTGACATCGACAGCCAAATCACCCAGCGTCTGCTTGCCCTGCACCGGATAGCTGATGTCGTCCACCTCCATGTTGGGCTTGATGGTGGCCTTTGTGTGTCCCGCTTAGAGAGTGATCTCCAGAGCCCACGAGGATTGTGGATGGAACATGTAAAAGAAGGCCACGCCGGGCGCTGAAGCAAGCAGCACCCTTCACGCGAACGAGGCACGCGGAGGAAAGTGCCGTCAAAGTTGAGAATCTCAGTGCCGTCTATCACCAAAGCGGAGCGATTGACCTTTGATATTTTCCTAACCTCTAAAACCTTCTGTTTATGCTGTCATCCTATCTTCTCCGTTGGGCTCCTCCGATCACAACCTCATATCTGTATCTTGTTTTATCACTCCAGTCCCTCCTCAGGATCCCCCAAAGCGGAGTTGCCTCTGGTGTTTTGCCTCTGCTTATTTGGGGTGAACTGAGGTGGCATTATTCTAAATTTCATTGGAATGACTACTGCTTCCTTGTCAGAGACCCGTCTCTGTGTATTGAGCGCATAAAAGAGGTGATAGTGTCTGGCATGGAGGCGTACATTACTCACTCTTTCTCTCGACCTAAACATTCCGAACCTTGATTAACACAGCCTGTTCTCGTGCTATACATGATAAAGAGGTGGCCTTCAAAAGGTACTTCAGTATTCTATCACCAAAAGCTCATGCACTTCTTAATTCTGCCTGGAATCATGCCAAGTCTGTTCTCCAACTATCCAAAAACTCCTTGATTAATAGCAAGTGTCAAAATCTTCCAAAATTTAATTCCCCTCGTGATTTCTGGCACCTAGCCAAAAACATCACTAACTTTGCTTCTTCATCTTTCCCTCCTTTATTTCAATCTGATGGCACCACTGCTATCTCATTTATTTCTAAAGCTAAACTCTTCGCTCAAATCTTTGCTAAAAACCCTACCTTGGATGACTCAGGACTTGTTCCTCTCTCGTCCATCCTCCGACTACTTTATGCTACCCATTAAGATTCTTTGCAATTATGTTTTTCATGCCCTCGCTGGCCTTAACCCTCGAAAGGCTTATAGACCTGATGGGTCCCTCTTATTGTTCTCCAGACCTGTGCCTCCGTACTTGGACCATGCCTAGTCAAACTTTTCCAGCTTTTTTCTGTCAACCTTTACCTTTCCTTTTTGCTAGAAGTTTGCCCACATTCAGCGTGTTCCTAAAAAAAGTAACCGTTCCGATCCCTCAAACTACCATCCTAATTTAATTTAATTTAGTAATTTAACAATAATTTAATTTCTTGCTTCTATAAAGTTTTCGAATCTATCCCCAGCAAGGAAATTTTTGAATATCTATCACTTCACAATCGTCTATCTGATTGCTAGTATTGTTTCCTTCAAGGCTGTTCTACTGGTGATCTTTTGGCTCTCCTTACTGAGTCTTTCTCTTTTAGGAATTTTGGTGAAAGTTTTGCTGTTGCCTTAGAGCACATCAAAAGCTTTTTGGTGGTCTGGCACAAAGCTTTGACTCCATAACTACCCTCCTATGGCTTCTATCTTTCTCTCTGTAACTTCATCTCAAGTTTCCTTTATGAATGTTCTATTGCTGCTGTGGTAGACGGTTACTGTTCTCTTAAATATATTAACAGTGGTGTTCCTCAGGGTTCTGTCGTGTCACCCACTCTCCTATTATTCATCAATGATCTTCTAAACCAAACTTCTTCTATCCACTCTTATGCTGATGATACCACCCTGCACTTTTCACATCTTTTCGTAGACGTAAAGGAAGTAAAGAGTTAACGCAGGGAAGCCACAAAACGCCTGACTTCTGATCTCTCTAAAATTTCTGATTGGGCCAGAGCAAATTTAGTATTGTTCAATGCCTTAAAAACTTAATTATTTCATCTATCAACTCGACACAATCTTCCGGATAACCATCCCCTCTTCTTTAATGAGACTCAACTGTCCTCTTCTACACTGAATATCCTCGGTATGTCCTTTACTCCGCGACGGTTCATGGGCCTACTCCACATGAACAAGGAACTGTGTAACTTTGAAGAAGTGTCGCGGCTTACCCTAACCTGCAGGCTTGCCCGGGGACTAGTAGAAGATTCCCTGTAACCAGTTGGGGGCAATAAGCAGCAGGAAAGGACTAATTAACAGTTCCGAAGAGCCAGGATAGGCCTAGCAAGCCACTGGTGTTACAGTTTTTGCTCAAGAAACGCAGAACGTGCCTCGGAATCGGACTGACCAAAGGGTAACGAACCGGAATGGAACTGGACATGAAAATAGGAAACAAAAGACAATAAAGATTGCAACGATAAACTTGGCAACATTCAAGGATAAAGAAGAGGAAATAATAGAGATGATGAAGGAAAGAAAGCTGGAAATCGTTGGATTATGTGAAACTAGAATCAAAGGGAAAGGAGAAAAAACATTACATGAAAATTATAATATCATATATAGTGGTAATGAGGATGGAAGACATGGGGTTGCTATAACGATGTCACCACTGATGGCAGAAAGGATGGACAGTATGGACTGCAGAAATGAGAGAGTGATGGGTATAACGTTAACTATAAAACAGACAAAAATTAGCATTATCCGAACATATGCTCCACAACAGGGCAGAAGTCTGAGGGAGAAAGAGCAGTTTTATGAAACTCTACAGGAAATGACAGAAACAATAAGACATCACGAGAATGTCATTGTCATGGGAGACATGAATGGACATGTCGGACAGAATAGAGATGGAGCACGTCATCGGAGAGTTTAGCATTGGCGAAAGGAACCAGGAGGGAGAAAGAATAATAGATTATTGTGTGATGAATAACATGTCCATTATGAATACTTATTATAAACGTCAGGAGAGCCATAAATGGACATGGTATCGGTGGAATGCAGCACAACAAGGATATGCTGAGAGGTCAATGATTGACCTGTTTCTCACCAACAAGAAAAACATATTTAAAGATGTTAGGACCATACCATCTGTGTCCTTAGACTCTGACCACAGGTTGGTGGTGGCTAAATTGAAAATTGTAAAACCAAAGGAAAAAGTCAAGAAAAAGCAAAAGAGATTCAAACTGGAAAACCTCAAGGACGAAGAGAAGAAGCAAGCACTGCGGCAACTGGTAACATTACGAAAACCAACCGAACTGGAATTGAAAGAAATGAACATAGAAGAACAATGGAATAAATTCAAGAACACTGTGTATGGGGCAGCTGAGGAGACAGTTGGTATTAAAATCAAATATGGAACCAAAAGGAAAAGTACTGCATGGTGGACTTATGATGTTAAGGAAGCAGTCAAAGAAAAAACGAGATCTTTCAGAAAATGGATGAAAACAAGAAACATTGAAGATAGAGAAGATTACGTAGATAAACGAAACAGTGCAGAAGCAACCAAAAGAGCAGCCAAGGAGGACATGTGGATCAAGATTGGTCAAGATCTAGAGAGAGACGTAGAAGGAACAAGAAAATTATTGTATAGCATGGCTAAGAACTATAGGAAAGGAAATAACGAATCAACATATGCAATAATGAACAAAACAGGGGAACTACTAACAAAACCACAGGAGATTGAAGAAAGATGGAGAGAATACTTCCAAGAACTTCTAAATGTGGAGGATGTGGAAGTGGATGAAGAGCGGAATCTAGACATACAGGAGGAACAAGGAGAGAACCCAAATGAGATCAGTATAGAGGAAGTGAAGGAGGCACTAAAGAAGATGAGAAGCGGCAAAGCCCCAGGGGACGACGAGCTCCCTATAGAGCTATTTAAAGCTGCTGGGGAAGAATGTGTAGAGTGGATGAGGTACATTTTCAGTAATGCGTGGAAAGAGGAGAAAGTTCCCCATGACTGGCACAAAGCAATAGTATGTCCAATATATAAGAAAGGCAGTAAAACAGATTGTGCAAATTATAGAGGTATATCCCTGTTATCTCATGTTGGAAAATTGTATGAAAGAATAGTTGAGAAAAGATTAAGAACCTGTGTCGAGGAGAAACTAGGAATATGGCAGTATGGTTTCAGGCCCAATAGGAGCACGACAGATCTAGTGTTCACTTTAAAGATGATAATGGAGAAGAGTTGGGAGTGGAGCATTGATAAATGTGTGGCTTTTATAGATCTGGAAAAAGCCTTTGATAGAATTAGAAGAGATTGCTTGTGGAGAGTCTTACAACATCAAGACTACGGCATAAACTCTAAACTGATACGAGTAATTAAGAGTATATAATTATAAGAACACGGAGAGCAGAGTCAAGAACAGAGAGCTGGAGAGTGAATGGTTTAGCATTAAGACAGGAGTGAACAAGGGGGGAGTGCTCTCTCCTTTGCTATTCATTATATACATGGACAGATGCCTGAAGGAAGTGTGTGTAAGGGAGGATAAAGAGATCACGCTGGCCTATGCAGACGATGTCGCTGTCGTGACAGGAAGCCAACAAGATCTTCAAGAGGCCATGACAAGATGGAATGATGTCTTAAATAGGGAAGGAATGAGAATGAACAAACAAAAAACAGAAATAATGAAAGTTGGCAGAATAAAGGAGGAATGTAATATTTACATAGAAAACGTTAAACTGAAGCAGACCGACAAATTTTGTTATCTGGGAGTACTTTTCGACGAGGAAAACAGACAGAATATAGGAATTTTAAATAGAATACAGAAGTACAATGCAAATGTCAGTGCATTGTATCCCATACTTAAAGATAAGAATATTTCAACAAAAGCTAAAACCATAATATTTACAACAATACTAAGACCAGTACTTCTATATGGGTCAGAAACTTGGACACTGACAACAAGAACATCTTCACAAATACAAGCAGCAGAAATGAGAGTTCTGAGAATGATCCGAGGTGTGACCAGACTTGATAGAATTAGAAATGAAGAAACCAGAGAGAGATTAGGGATAACATCTGTACTGAAGATAATTGAAAAGAACAAATTGAGATGGTATGGACATGTCCAAAGAATGGAAGATACAAGATACGCAAGGAAGTTTCTGGAATGGGTTCCTCTAGGCAGGAGGCCGGTGGGACGACCTAGGAAGCGATGGATGCAGGGAGTTGAAGAAGCTACTGAACGAAGAGGAAGAAATCTACAAGAAATAACCAGAGATGAGGATTTCATGGATAGAGACCTTTCGAGAAGATTCGTAGAGGCCGGACAATGACAGGCATTGCCTACCTTGCGTCTGGTGAGAAAAGGTGAGAAATGTCCTTTACTAATAATCTAAACTGGAAACTCCACATCTCATCTCTAGCTAAAACAGGTTCTATGAAGTTAGGTGCTCTGAGTCGTGTCCGTCAATTTTTTTCACCAACCCCACGCTGCTAATTCTGTACAGTGGTTTTACCCGTCCATGTATGGAGTATGCTGTCTCATAGACATGGTGAAATCAAAAGCTTTTCTTCCTTTTAACTCCCTTCCTCTAACTGACTGTCTTCAGGCTCTCTCTCATCGCCGCAATGTTGCATCTTGTAGCGGGACACAAGTCACCGCTCCTTGCACTCCGTTTTCTGTTTTATTTTCACCCTTCCGTTTTCACTCTCTCTACTGCACAGGCTCTTGTCTTTCATCTCTTCTTTCCTCACTTTATACATATCTATTACTTGTACACATTCTTTGCACGCTCTTTCACACATGTGTTACACATCTTCTTAATACATCTTATTACTCCTTTCTTCACACAGACATACACACACACATACACTCTCTTTTTCCATAATTTTGTATATATCATTTTTTTTGTTAAATAATTTTGTATATATAATTCATGTTTTTACTGAATAAACAGAGAATACCCAGGCTAAGTTTCCTTTGCCAGAGCTACACAGTTATGACACTGGAAATGTTACCCTTCAAGGACTAAACACTGCTATGACCAAGAGTCGTAGTTGGGAGCCTAAACTTCTCGCTTGAGCAACTTCCGGGCGGCCAAGTAGCACCTCATCTTCGCTACAATCTCTTGCTATCTTCTACCGCTATTTTCATACTAACTGCTCCTCTGATCTCGCTAATTGCATGCCTTTCCTCCTCCCGCGGCCTCACTGCACAAGACTTTCTTTTCTCATCCCTATTCTGTTCTCCTCTCTAGTGGAAGAATTAACTAGTGTTACGAAAGCACAAACCTCAGCACTCCCGTAGACGCCCACAATTCCCCGACAGTCAGGACAGCACTCGGGAACACCAGCAGGCTAGACAAGAGATGCTAAGGGTACCACGTCCCACGTGATTCACGCACAGCCAGACAGAGCGGGTAGACAAACAGTGGGCAACACTTTCTTCCTTTACTAGTTCCGTTAGTTACAGGCAGTTACAGACACAGGCAGGGACAGTCAAACTCTTCAGGCTCACGCAACAGGCACTCGGCACGGAGGACACGCAAAGACAAGTTATCCAGAGCGGGGCCAACAACACACTGCCCAGTCACTGCAGTCACGCGACTTCTCTCCCGCCATCCATGCACCACTGCCAGACACCAGGCACAGCTGACACACACACACGCACGTCACACACTCAATCCCACAGAAAGAAATAAAGGCAACTTAGACTAAACAACAATAATACCCGGGCGTTACATCACCCCCTCCTTTACAAAAAGGTCGACCCGACCTTGCCTCTCCTTATATCTCTCCCTCAGAGTCAATCAACACAAAATCATCATAACGCCGTGGGCGGCGTCTGTCCCTGCGCGGCCGAGTGGGCTGAGGTTCCTCTGCTGGCTCTGAGTCGCGGCCGTCGCCCACCCCTGACTCCTCAGCCTCGGCCTCCTCTGGCTCGCTGGGGGTGGTGACAGCTGTCTCCGGGGACTCGTCGATTTCCTCGGCAGCAGAATCGGCATCATCGCCGCCACCTCCCCCGAAGCCCCAAGTGTAGTGCCCAGGACCGTGATAGCGCCACAGACGGTCCACATGCACAATGGAAGGGCGACGGCGTCCACGCTGGATTTTGTACGTCACCCCCGAGATCACGGCGATGACAGTGTAAGGCCCCTCCCAGGGGCTCTGGAGTTTCGGAGAGAGGCCACGCCGGCGGCGAGGATTATGCAGCCACACTTTCTCGCCTACCGCGTAACTCGCCTCCCTCACTCGCCGGTCGTAAAGACCTTTCATGGCCTGACTCGCTGCCCTCAACTTGCCTCTCACCCGGTGGTGTACCTCCGCGAACCGCTCCTGCAGGGCGGCTGCGAACCCAGAGGTGACTGTGGGGAGGTCAACATCAGGAGGGCGCCCCGTGGCCAGGTCAATAGGAAGGCGGAGCTCCCGGCCAAACATCAGCTGGGAGGGCGAGTGATCGGTGGCTTCATGGACGGCGGAACGGTATGCCATCAGCATCGCCGGCAGCTTGACGTCCCAGTCCTCCTGCCCCGCCCCACAATACTTGGCCAACTGTTGAACTAGCGTCCTATTGAAACGTTCAACCATGCCGTCAGACTGTGGGTGGAGCGGGGTGGTACGCGTCTTATAAATCCCCATCAAGTCACAGCACTCGCTGAATACACGAGACTCAAATTCACGGCCCTGATCGGAGTGCAGCTCGACGGGCACGCCAAACCTAGAGAAGAACTGGTCGACTAGTACACTCGCCACAGTCTCTGCCTCATGATTGGGGATAGCATACGCCTCTGGCCACTTAGTGAAATAATCCATGGCTACACAAATGTACCGGTTCCCGCGGGGAGTGAGGGGAAACGGGCCGGCAATGTCCACTGCCACCCGCTCCATCGGTGCCCCTACATTGTACAACTGCAGTGGGGCCCGGTTACGGTGCGCTGGGCCCTTTTTAGCGCTGCACACGTCACAGGCCCGGCACCATTCCGTCACGTCACTGCGCATTCCTCCCCAATAGAACCGCTGGCGGAGGCGTTGAAGGGTACGCTTTTCGCCTACGTGGCCACTCGTCACACCCGCGTGCACTTCCTTCAATAGTTCCGGCCGCATAGTACGAGGCACTACCACAAGCCAGGCGTCTCTGCCCATCCCGCCTACCGCCTCCCACCTTTTCACTAACACCCCGCTCTCGTCAATTGATAGCGTCTCCCACTGGCTTACCAAACACTTAGCGGCGGGGCTTTCAGCCGCCACTACCTGCCAGCTGGGGCGCTCGTCGCTGGCTTCTAGCCAACGCACGACGGGGGCTAGATCGGGGTCACTGCGCTGCGCCACACGCCACCGCTCATTGCACTCGGCGGTGTTTGCAGGCACACGTAAACGGCGGCACACTGTGTCCAACACCCCAGGAGCGCCAGGTGAGGAGGCCTCACACGGGCTGGGCTCCCTGGCGGTGCAGTGTGAGCAACTAGCCTCACACGGGCGTCGGCTCAGGGCGTCAGCATTGTTGTGCACGCGTCCTGGGCGGTGAACGATCCGGTAGTTATACTGCTCCATGCGCCCCAACCACCTCGCCAACTGTCCCTCCGGCCCCTTAAGCGTCTTTAACCACTTCAGGGCGGCATGGTCAGTACGGACGGTAAACTCGGCGCCGTACAGGTAGGGGTGGAAGTGTTCGAACGCTTTCACTACGGCCAACAACTCTTTCCTGGTTACACAGTAGTTGCGCTCTGGTTTACTAAACTTGCAGCTGTAGTAAGCCACTACGTGTTCCTTGCCGTCCTTTACCTGCGACAGCACAGCCCCGACGCCCTCGGCACTGGCGTCGGTGTCAAGCAGGTAGGGCAGCTTCGGGTCAGGGTAAGGCAAGACGGGCGCCTCCACAAGCGCCGCCTTCAAGCTGTCAAAGGCCGCCTGACATGCCTCATCCCAGCGGAAGCTCGCCCCCTTCTTGGTGAGACGGTTAAGAGGAGCAGCTAAGGTGGCAAAGTTGGGCACGAAACGGCGGTAATACGTGCAGAGGCCCAAGTAGCTCCTCACTTCAGCTACGTTGGAGGGAGTGGGCCAGTCAGCCACCGCTGCCACCTTGCCAGGGTCGGTGCGCACGCCACCACTGCTGACGACATGTCCCAGGAACGGCACCTCATGCTGGAAGAGGAGGCACTTCTTGGGGCTAAGCTTGAGATTGGCCTTCCTCAGGCGCTGCAGAACCTCCTCCAGCCTCCCCAGCTCCTGCTCGAAGGTGCTCCCGAAGACTATCACGTCGTCCAGATATACGAGTGCCGTTTTCCACTGCAGGCCGTCTAGCACTCGCTCCATCAGCCGCTCAAAACAGCCCGGGGCGTTGCAGAGGCCAAATGGCATGACGTTAAACTGCCACAGGCCCTGCCCGAAAGAGAAGGCCGTCTTAGGCTTGTCCTCCTCCGCCATCTCCACCTGGTGGTACCCTGACTTCAGGTCAAGTGTACTGAACCAGCAGGCCCCGACCAGAGCGTCCAGCGTGTCGTCTATCCTCGGCAGGGGGTAAGAGTCCTTCACCGTCACGTCGTTCAGGGCCCGGTAGTCCACACAGAAGCGCTGCGTTCCATCTTTCTTCTTTACCAGGACTACCGCCGACGACCAAGGACTGTCTGATCGCTCGATTACCCCTTGCGTGGCCAGGTCGTTCACTGCACGCTGCATTTCTTCGCGCCTTGCTGGTGCGATGCGTCGGGGTGGGCTCTTGACCGGTGCGTGGGTGCCAGTGTTGATCGTGTGTTTCACCAGTGACGTGCGACCCAAGTCCGAGGCGCTCTGGCTGAACACATCGGCGTACCGGCCCAGGGTGTCACACACGAGCTCCGTCTGCGCCTCCGTCAGATTGACAGCGCTCCGGGTCGCTAGATCCTCCAGGAAGCTCGGCAGCGGGGCTCCCTCGGCCGCCCGCTCACCCTGCGGCGGTGCCTCGGCACGCTGCACCTCCACGCACTCGCCCACCGCTGTTCCGGCGGGTATGTTGCGAGCCTCGTCGGAGAAGTTAGCCAGTAAGACAGTGACTACCTTCTCCCCCGCTTGCACGAGGCTCCTTCCGACTGCCACTCCGTCAGCCAGTCGACAGTCGCTGGCTGGTTCCACTAGGCCCTCCGTGCTCAGCATCGGCCGTGCGAGTCGACACTGTACTCGACACTCAGAAATCGGGGCCAACTGCATCCGCCGTGTCGTCACTACCTCCGACCGGCCGACCTCCGGAAGGAAAGGCACATCGTATCCACATACCTTTATCACCTTCCGTCCAAAGTCTACGCAGGCCCTGGTCTTCTTCAGGTAGTCGTAACCCAGCAGACACTCTTCCTCCAGCTCGGCAACATACACGGGCAGGTTCACCTCCGCGCTGCCGACACTTATTCGAACGTCTACTGGGCCTTGCAACGGCATGCAGTCCCCCGTTACTCCACACAGCCTGTCCACGGTGCACGGGAGCCACTCAGCACTTACCAGCCTCCGCTGCACGATGGTGCGCTCAGCCCCGCTGTCAATGGTCATGCAGCAAGGCCTTCCATCAACCGCACCTCGTACCTGCACTGCGCTGACGGTGAGGTGGCACTTTACACAGCACGGGGCATTGGCACCTTGGCCGGCTGTGAGGTCGCCCCCTCCTCCAGCCCGCTGCTGTTTTCCGCCTCAGCAACCTCCTTGGGCTTGGGGGAGGCGCTGGAGCGGTGGCCCGATTTGCCGCATGCGGCGCAGCACGTCTGGAAGGCTTTGGAGTTAGGCCGATCGAGGGAGCGCGTCCTTCGTCCCCTCGGACATTGGCTGCGTCTATGGCCTCTCTCACTGCAGCCCCAACAGCGGCCGGCGAACTCGGACGGGTTCGCCTCCCGTGACGCCGCCTTGTGCTCCACCTTCGCCTTCCGGCCCCGTACCTCACCGCGAGGCTGGGCAAGAGAAGAGAGGCTGGTCGTCGTCTGTAGGAAGGCCTCAAACTCCATAGCCCGTGCCAACGCCACCTGCACGTCAGCTGGGTGTGCCTGCTTCACATAGATTTGGAGCTGGTGGTCCTGGAGGGCGTCTACGAACGCGTCGCGCGCCAGAACAACGACCATGTCCTCGGCCGCGCTTGGATACGCCCTCCTCACCAGCCCTTCTACGTCCTGCGCCAGCTGGGAAAGGGTTTCGTCCTTCTCTCGCGTCCTCTTCTTAAGCTGGGCGCGGTATACCTCCGCCTGATGACGGTGTCCGAAACGTCGCCGCAAAGTTTCGGACACTGCTGCGTATGAGGTGCGCTGGCTGGCAGGGAGATGACCCAGCACTTCCAACGCCGGGCCTCGCAGCGCTGTCGCTAGTTGCAGGGCCTTCTCTGCCTCCCCCCAGCCCTGGGCCAAGGCCAGCATATCGAACTGGGCGACGTAAGACTCCCAGCTGACCTTACCATCGTACTCCGCTGGCTTGCGTCTCACGTGACGAGGTGACGAGCGGGCTGCCTTAGGGCTCGGGGGCGGGGAGGCGGCACGGGGAGGTGAGCCCGGCGGTGTAGGGGGCAGGCTAAGCCCTCCCCTCCTGTCCCGGGTGGGCGGCCAGCCCCCAACGGCCATCTCGGGTGCTTCCCAAGGACCTGCTTCCCCCACAGGGCCCCATCCAAGGCCCCCAACAGCAGGTGGGGCTGAGGCCACACTCCCTTCAGGTCCTGGGCTAGTCACGGGAGGCCAGGCGGGGGTTGCGGGCAGCTGTACACCTCCCGCCAAGACGCCACGTGGCGGCCACGCGCCCTGCCGCCAAACACTCGCGCCCTCACGCAGGTCTGCCACCTCTTCCCGCAAGGCTTGGAGTTCACTTTTTACCTCCTGTTTCACTGCCTCACACAAGCGATCAGTATACGCCTGCGTTTCAGCCCTCAGAGAACCTAGGCTGCTTTGCAGGGCTTCCATCAGTCGTTCAGTTTGGGCAGCTTGTGTTGCCACGGTTTGCTCGTGCCTTTCCTCCTGCTTCTGAGCCATACTCGCCAGTTGGGACATGAGGAGGTCCATCTGGGTGGGCTTCTCGTCACCAGCATCACTAGAGTCGTGACTAGACCCACTCAGTCCCTCACACTGGTCAGCAGCACCACTCTCGCCCGCCATTTTGTCTACCACCTTGTCTGCCATGGTTTCTCCACTCGAGTCACGTAGGTCTGTACGAGCACACACTTAGCATCCCACTCCTGACGCCATTGTTACGAAAGCACAAACCTCAGCACTCCCGTAGACGCCCACAATTCCCCGACAGTCAGGACAGCACTCGGGAACACCAGCAGGCTAGACAAGAGATGCTAAGGGTACCACGTCCCACGTGATTCACGCACAGCCAGACAGAGCGGGTAGACAAACAGTGGGCAACACTTTCTTCCTTTACTAGTTCCGTTAGTTACAGGCAGTTACAGACACAGGCAGGGACAGTCAAACTCTTCAGGCTCACGCAACAGGCACTCGGCACGGAGGACACGCAAAGACAAGTTATCCAGAGCGGGGCCAACAACACACTGCCCAGTCACTGCAGTCACGCGACTTCTCTCCCGCCATCCATGCACCACTGCCAGACACCAGGCACAGCTGACACACACACACGCACGTCACACACTCAATCCCACAGAAAGAAATAAAGGCAACTTAGACTAAACAACAATAATACCCGGGCGTTACACTAGCATTCTCAGCTATTCATCTCTTTCTCTGGAAAACTCTGGAACTCCTTGACTGCTTCTATATTTCCTCCCTCCTATTGCTGGAGCTCTTTCAAGAGTGAGGTTTCAAGACATTTGTTCTTTAATTTTTGACGACCGCTTTTGACTCTGTTCGGGGACAGGCACCTCATTGGGCCTTTTTTTTTTATTATAGTTTGGTTGCCCTTAGCCGGTGCCCCTAATACATAAAAAAAAAAAAAAAGAAAGAAAGACCAAAGCCTCGGTAGCCCTCTACCACCATTATGTTTCTTCACAAAGCGAGAGGAATGCAAATGGTTGACTTCTTACCTGGCTCATGTAGATGATCTTTTGGATAAGACGGAGAAGAGTTGGCGACGCCCATGCGTTTAGCTGCATCATGAGCAGATCCTGACGGAATGTATTCACGAACTTCGCAGCCACCTCCTTAATGTACTGCTGTGGATAACTCCCCTTGATAGGCTCGATGATATGAGTCTCCAGCAACTGATAAATGGCCATCCTTTCTATTTCCATCAATCGACGTAACACGGTAGGTTCCTCCCCCGTCTGCATCCACCTTCAGCACAGCTGTTAAAGCAAATCTGTTGCTTAATACCGAATATGATATTCTTACGAACGGGAGAGAGAGAGAGAGAGAGAGAGAGAGAGAGAGAGAGACTACCTCTGAATATGAGCCATCTCCATAAGCTCTGGTGGATTGCCTCCTTAATGGAAGTGGTTGTCGGCCCGTGCAGGATTCGTGTGACAGACTCCCATTCGTACTTATGGTCATTGTACACCATGTCTACAAAGATCTTTAGAAAGTCGTTCATGGCCTCTTAGACGAGAGTACATATCTGCGGATTGGGGAAGGGAATGCTTGCCTTGCAAGCCTGCTACTCCACCTTGCTGTATACTCGATCTGACCACGACAAGGCTGCCTTTGTCATCCGGAACTCCTCATCCAGGATAGAATAATGCGTTAAATATTAGGTTCCGCGTGAATATAAAGGTGAGGCAAGGCGTGCTGTCTCACGAGGGACAGAGGGCACGATCCTAATGATCCTAATGATCATCCTAATGATGTTCAATTCCTCAGGCTTGTGCTCAAAATCGATCTTGAGGCGGCTTGGAAAGCCGAGACGGACACCTATGAGGCAGATGTACTTCTACCTTATTTGGTGTTTATCGGTCTCAGAAATGCTGATCTCGGCTGACCTACTTTAGCCTTGTGTACTTTGTCGTCACCTTGTTTCGTAAAAGCCACTTCCAGGAAGGCCGGCTTGCACATGGAAGAGTTAACAGTGACCTTACCGAGAGGTGAAGTAAACGCGTTGGCCAGCAGTGCAAGGCCAGAATAGTGGGTTCCCTGGCGAGACTCTATCACGCCAGACACGTCAGTGATCTTGTCAGCTGTGGCATATAGCTCGAAGGATCCCTGGTGACCACTACTGCTACTGGTGTATTCCACGATCGCTCCAACGTCCCTAGGAAGCATCGGATGGCTCACTCTGCCTTTTATACCTGGAGCTGCCGTCCCATGGGCTCTTGGTGTACTTACCAGCCACCTCTTACTCGGCCTTGCTCACAGCTCTGTTCGGATAGATCTTCACACCTACCGTTGTCGGGCAGTAGCTGGTCTCGGCCTCGACAGTGCTGGACCGGGCCTCTATTTTGAAAGAGTGGGTATCGGAGGATGATCTGTACAGACAGCGGTAGGCGCCTCTATTGTTTTCATGGGCGGTGACACCGAATGTGCTGTCTCGCAAGTCCAACATCTGGCTCACTGTCTTCAGTACATCCCGAATTACCATCATATTTAAGTCAATGTCAAGACGCTTCACTCCGTCCTCCATTTGGGTGTGCAGTTGCCAGTACAGCATGTGCTGTGCGCTGCTCTCCTCACTCTCCAGCTTGGTGATGTGCGAATACTCGTCGTTTTCCGTGGAGAGTATTATCTTTAGAGGCGTCTGCATACCCGGGGTTGAGGCTTCAGTCTGAAATGAAAGATCGTTACCGCCAGTTTTTATCTGGAAGATACATGACAAAAAGCTATCAGGTGAAACTTACGTGCATTGTAAACTTGTTACTTGACACAGGCAGTTAAAACTAAAAGAAACACAAATAAATAAGTAAATAGAGAAGTATATTAATGTACACAATCACGAATGAATAAGTAAATAGATAAGCATACTTATATACACAGTCACCTCCAAAACATATTCTTTCATCTCTTTACTACACAGTAAACGTAACCATATTTTAATATTCTTAATATCAGGACACCAGAACTTCCTCATACGAGCCCCTGATGAAAAAAACAAATAAGAAAAACAGTTATGCCACATGACAGATAGGCACAGGTGACCTTAGAACAGCGCTGGAAGTTCTTACTTTGAATCAAGGCTGGGTTGTAGAATCGCGAATCCCATGTTAAATTTCCTATGTTCAACTTGTATCTCCTTCCTTATTTATTGACCAATTTCTTTCATTCAAAAAATAATTTTGATCAGGAAGGATAAGAGAATAATGTCTGCTATCGTTTTTTTTCTTGTGCAACAGCAAAAAAAATTTTTTTTTATTTAGTTCAATGAAAAGTAAAAAAAATGACTTTCAAATATTTGTCAAAAATCAAAAGCAACTCCAAACAAAAATTTCGATAGCAGCCTTTGTTCGCCTCTCATAGTTTCATAAGCTGCAATAGCCCATATATGTGTAACAGGAATGGCAACGTAGGAGATCATTTCTATATGCCAAAACCCTGGATTTTTAAATATCAGGTGATAAATTTTAAGGGGTTACTATAATTTACCTATTGCAGATAGGGACTTGAAATTTACAGGATATATACATCAGGATATGTTAAAAAAGCAGACATAGTTTCCTTTAGTTGCTCTTATTGGTTTTGTTTATAGGCGTAAAGCGATTCATGATTTCACGCGTTATTAGCTTGAGAGGAACGGATGGAGGGAAAAGAATTTTGTTATATTTCGCCATATTCCTGAATAAATGCCAGTGTTCCGCTGTTTAAAAAAAAAAAATAGAATATTAATGCAAAAGATATCTGATGCATTGATTATTTGTTGGATTTACGAAGAAATAATTATATATTTTTATTTTTCGTATATAATTCCAAGAATACATTGATTATTTGTTGGATTTACGAAGAAATAATTATATTTTTTTATTTTTCGTATATAATTCCAAGAATATTTGTTAGAGCTAAAAATTTATCGTTCTCTAATGTTGTACGCAAAGACAGAATCGTAGATTTTTATAGGAGACTAAATAAAAAGGGGTATATCAGAAAAAATATGGGAAAAAAGGGAAAAAAAATACCATACATGTCTCGCGGCGCGTGGAATTTCATGACAGGACACGCAAAGCATGCAAATCGTTGCATTTACCAAAAGAAGCGGGGAAAATAAAATGCAGAAAAATGTAAAAGAAAAAAATTTTTTTTTTTTTTTAGGTCGAGGTCCTACAACCCTCCTTCAATCTGAAGTGGATGATGCAGCGTTGAGGAGAGTTGTGATGTTTGACCTGCAGCGAAATTAGGGCCCATACGTTCTGCGGAGAGACGTACTAGATGGCAGCCTCTGCCTGGAAACAGAAATGTCTGTCGAGGCGCTGCCACTGGAGATGAAAAGTCAGGTGGTAGTTCTCGTTGTTGACACTCCTGAAAGTTAAATCAGAAGAGGCGCTGTTCTCCCTTCGACCCTGGATTCCGATCTAGTTGGGGGGACCTGAGGAGGTATTTTGCTGATTTTCCTTGGAATGACTATTGCTTCCGTGTCAGAGACCCATCTTTGTGTGCTGAGCGCATAACAGAGATGATGGTGTCTGGCATGGAGGCGTACATTCCTCACTCATTTTATCGACCTAAACATTCCAAACCATGGTTTAACACAGCTTGTTCTCGTGCTATACATGATATAGAGGTGGCCCACAAAAAATACTTAAGCCTTACAACTCCAGAATCTCATGCACTTTATATTTCTGCCCGGAACCATGTCAAGTCTGTTCTCCAACTAGCCAAAAACTCCTTCATTAACAGAAAGTGTCAAAATCTTTCAAGATCTAACTCCCCTTGTGACTTCTGGCATCTAGCCAAAAATATCTTCAATAATTTTCCTTCTTTTTTCCCTCCTTTATTTCAACCCAATGTCACCACTGCTATCACATCTATTTCTAAAGCTGAACTCTTCGCTCAAACCTTTCCTAAAAACTCTACCTTGGACGATTCTGAGCTTGTTTCTCCCTCTCCTCCACCCTCTAACTACTTCATACTACCTATTAAAATTCTTCGCAATGATGTTTTCCATGCCCTCACTGGCCTAAATCCTCAGAAGGCTTATGGACCTGATGGGATCCCTCCTATTGTTCTCCGAGACTGTGCCTCTGTGCTTGCACCTTGCCTAGCCAAACTCTTTCACCTCTGTCTGTCACCATCTACCTTTCTTTCTTGCTGGAAGTTTGCCTACATTCAGCCTGTTCCTGAAAAGGGTGATCATTCTAATCCCTCAGACTACCGTCCTATTGCTTTAATTTCCTGCCTATCTAAAGTTTTTGAATCTATCCTCAACAGGAAGATTCTTAAACATCTATCACTTCACAACCTTCTATCTGATCGCCAGTATGGGTTCCGTCAAGGCCGCTCTACTGGTAATCTTCTGGCATTCCTTACTGAGTCTTGGTCATCCTCTTTTAGAGATTTTGGTGAAACTTTTGCTGTTGCCTTGGACATATCAAAAGCTTTTGATAGAGACAGGCACAAAGCTTTGATTTCCAAACTACCCTCCTACGGCTTCTATCCTTCTCTCTGTAACTTCATCTCAAGTTTCCTTTCTGACCGTTCTATTGCTGCTGTGGTAGACGGTCACTGTTCTTCTCCAAAATCTATTAACAGTGGTGTTTCTCAGGGTTCTGTCCTGTTACCCACTCTCTTCTTATTATTCATCAATTACCTTCTAAACCAAACTTCTTATCCTATCCATCCTACGCTGATGATACCACTTTTCCACGTCTTTTTCATAGACGTCCAACCCTTCAGGAAGTAAACATTTCATGCAGACAAGCCAAAGAACGCCTGACTTCTGATCTTTCTAAATTTTCTGATTGGGGCAGAGCAAACTTGGTATTGTTCAACGCCTCAAAAACTCAATTCCTCCATCTATCAACTCGACACAACCTTTCAGACAACTATCCCCTCTTCTTCAATGACACTCAATTGTCCCCCTCTTCTACACTGAACATCCTCGGTCTGGAAATTTCACATCTCATCTCTAGCTAAAACAGCATCTATGAAGTTAGGCATTCTGAGACGTCTCCGCCAGTTTTTCTCATTTCCCCCAGCTGCTAACGCTGTACAAGGGCCTTATCCGTCCATGTATGGAGTATGTTTCACATGTCGTGGGGGGGGGGGGGTTCTACTCATGCCGCTCTTCTAGACAGGGTGGAATCAAAAGCTTTTCGTCTCATCAACTCCTTTCCTCCAGCTGACTGTTTTCAGTCTCTCTCTCACCGCCGCAATGTTGCATCTCTAGTTGTCTTCTACCGCTATTTTCATGCTAACTTCTCTTCTGATCTCTCTAACTACATGCCTCCTCTCCTCCCACGGCCTCGCTGCACATGACTTTCTTCTTTCTCTCACTCCTATTCTGTTCACCTCCCTAATGCAAGAGTTAACCATGTATTCTCAACCATTCATCTCTTTCTCTGGTAAACTCTGGAACTCCCTGCCTGCTTCTGTATTTCCACCTTCCTATGACTTGAATTCCTTCAAGAGGGAGGTTTCAAGACAATTATCCTTCAATTGTTTACTACTGCTTTGGATCCTTTTCTGGGACTGGCATCTCAGTGACTTTTTTTTTATTTATTGGATTTTTGTTGCCTTGACCAGTGTCCCTCCTACATAAAAAAAAAAAAATAAATATATATATATATATATATATATATATATATATATATATATATATATATATATATATATATATATATATATATATATATATATATATATATATATATATATATATATATATATATATATATATATAATATTGGTCTCCAGTTTGATGAGGTGAGCCGAGTTGATGAAAATGACAGGCCCATGCAGCTGCAACAGAGTTTGTTATCCTTTCACTACGACGGCCGCGGTAACCTACTCCAATTCCTGTCCCCTCCAAATGGCAGCCACTTTGAGGGGCGCCATGTACTCGGATGCCTGAATCTGTTGACGAACACACACATTGTTATACTAAAACACAAATAAGGTTATACTAAAACACACAAACTGTCAAGGGTTTGTATGTTCTCACTGGACAGTGTTTAAGTATCTTGTAACAGTATAAGGAGTGTAAATGAGTGTAGTCCCTTTGCCCGGCCGCTCTTGGCCGACTCATGTTGTTGTGCTACGGATGTCTAGTTGAGTGTTCTATTACTCCCGTGGTGTGGCCCTCTTGGTTAGCAACTCCACTGACAACTGTGAAGAGCGACAGTTAATACTGAGCGAGAGGTACTTCCGCCCTGCTCCCGGAGAACTTAAGCTAAGACCCAACCACTCTTGCTCCCATAGTGCACGGAGCAGTCCAACTATCACCACTGTGGCGGTGTTATTCTTTTTTGTCGTATGTGTGTGTGCATGAATGAAGGTTGTGTGATTGTCGGCCTCAGGTCTCTCCAATTAGCAGAGGCAAAACGCCAGAGACACCTCACTTTGGGGGTCCCGAGGAGGGATTGGAGCGATAGGACAAGATATAGATATGAGGTTATGATCGGAGGAGGCCAACGGAGAAGAAAGGGTGACAGAATAAGCAAAATGACGAGAGGTTAGGAAGAGATCAAGTATGTTGCGCATATCTCCAAGACGGTCAGGAATATGAGCAGGATGTTGCACCAGTTGATCTAGGTCATGGAGGATAGCAGTTAAGGGCTAGTTCACCAGGATGGTCATTGAAGGGAGAAGAAAGCCAAAGTTGGTGGTGAACATGGAAGTCTCTAAGAATGGAGATCTCAGCAAAGGGGAAGAGAGTCAGGATGTGTTCCACTTTGGAAGTTAAGTAGTCAAAGTATACAGCACAGATAAATTTAGTTCGAGAGTGACTCTGCAGTCGTAACCAGATACACACAAAAAAAAATATATATATAAAAAAAAATAGAGCCATATATCACGATGTTACTGAGTAGGTTGTGTCATACTATATTCTTTTTTTTATGTAGGAAGGACACTGGCCAAGGGCAACAAAAATCCAGTAAAAAAATATGCCCACTGAAATGCCAGTCCCATAAAAGGGTCAAAGCAGTGGTCAAAAATTCATGAATAAGTGTCTTGAAACCTCCCTCTTGAAGGAATTCAAGTCATAGGAAGGTGGAAATACAGAAGCAGGCAGAGAGTTCCAGAGTTTACCAGAGAAAGGGATGAATGATTGAGAATAATGGTTAACTCTTGCGTTAGAGAGGTGGACAGAATAGGGGTGAGAGAAAGAAGAAGGTCTTGTGCGGCGAGGGCGCGGAAGGAGGGGAGGCATGCAGTTAGCAAGATCAGAAGAGCAGTTAGCATGAAAATAGCGGTAGAAGATAGCTAGATATGCAACATTGCGGCGGTGAGAGAGAGGCTGAAGACAGTCAGTTAGAGGAGAGGAGTTGATGAGACGAAAAGCTTTTGATTCCACCCTGTCCAGAAGAGCAGTATGAGTGGAACCTCCCCAGACATGTGAAGCATACTGCATACATGGACGGATAAGGCCCTTGTACAGAGTTATCACCTGAGGGGGTGAGAAAAACTGACGGAGACGTCTCAGGACACCTAACTTCATAGAAGCTGTTTTAGCTAGAGATGAGATATGAAGTTTCCTGTTCAGATTATAAGTAAAGGACAGACCGAGGATGTTCAGTATAGAATAGGGGGACAGTTGAGTGTCATTGAAGAAGAGGGGATAGTTGTCTGAAAGGTTGTATCGAGTTGATAGATGGAGGAATTGAGTTTTTGAGGCATTGAACAATACCAAGTTTGCTCTGCCCCAATCAGAAATTTTAGAAAGATCAGAAGTCAGGCGTTCTGTGGCTTCCCTGCGTGATATGTTTACCTCCTGAAGGGTTGGACGTCTATGAAAAGACGTGGAAAAGTGCAGGGTGGTATCATCAGCGTAAGAGTGGATAGGACAAGAAGTTTGGTTTAGATCATTAATAAATAATAAGAAGAGAGTGGGTGACAGGACAGAAACCTGAGGAACACCACTGTTAATAGATTTTGGAGAACAGTGACCGTCTACCACAGCAGCAATAGAACGGTCAGAAAGGAAACTTGAGATGAAGTTACAGAGAGAAGGATAGAAACCGTAGGAGGGTAGTTTGGAAATCAAAGCTTTGTGCCAGACTCTATCAAAAGCTTTTGATATGTCCAAGGCAACAGCAAAAGTTTCACCAAAATCTCTAAAAGAGGATGACCAAGACTCAGTAAGGAAAGCCAGAAGATCACCAGTAGAGCGGCCTTGACGGAACCCATACTGGCGATCAGATAGAAAGTTGTGAAGTGATAGATGTTTAAGAATCTTCCTGTTGAGGATAGATTAAAGCAATAGGACGCTAGTTTGAGGGATTGGAACGGTCACCCTTTTTAGGAACAGGTTGAATGTAGGCAAACTTCCAGCAAGAAAGAAAGGTAGATGTTGACAGACAGAGCTGAAAGAGTTTGACTAGGCAAGGTGCAAGCACGAAGGCACAGTTTCGGAGAACAAGAGGAGGGACCCCACCAGGTCCATAAGCCTTCTGAGGGTTTAGGCCAGCAAGGGCATGGAAAATAGATGTGATAGTAGTGGTGCCATCTGGTTGAAATAGAGGAGGGAAAGAAGAAGAAGCAAAGTTATTGGAGATATTTTTGGCTAGATGCCAGAAGTCACGAGGGGAGTTAGATCTTGAAAGGTTTTGACATTTACATTTTCTGTTAATGAAGGAGTTTTTGGCTAATTGGAGAACAGACTTGGCATGGTTCCGGGCAGAAATATAAAGTGCATGAGATTCTGGTGATGAAAGGCTTAAGTACATTTTGTGGGCCATCTCTCTATCATGTATAGCACGAGAACAAGCTGTGTTAAACCAAGGTTTGGAAGGTTTAGGACAAGAAAAAGAGTGAGGAATGTACGCCTCCATGCCAGACACTATCACCTCTGTTATGCGCTCAGCACACAAAGACGGGTCTCTGACACGGAAGCAGTAGTCATTCCAAGGAAAATCAGCAAAATACCTCCTCAGGTCCCCCCAACTAGCAGAGGCAAAACGCCAGAGGCACCTTCGCTTAGGGGGATCCTGAGGAGGGATTTGAGCGATAGGATAAGATAAAGATATGAGATTGTGATCGGAGGAGCTCAACGGAGAAGAAAGGGTGACAGCATAAGCAGAAGGATTAGAGGTCAGGAAAGGTCAGGTTAAAAGAATGTTGGCCGTATCTCCAAGACGGTCAGGAATACAAGTAGGGTGTTGCACCAATTGCTCTAGGTCATGGAGGATAGCAAAGTTCTAGGCTAGTTCACCAGGATGGTCAGTGGAGGGAGAGGAAAGCCAAAGCTGGTGGTGAACATTAAAGTCTCCAAGAATGGAGATCTCTGCAAAAAGAGAAGAGGGTCAGAATGTTAAGTTAAGTAGTCAAAGAATTTCTTATAGTCAGTCAGGAGTTAGGTGAGAGGTATACAGCACAGATAAATTTAGTATGAGAGTGATTCTGTAGTCGTAGCCAGATGGTGGAAAACTCGGAAGATTCAAGAGCATGGGCACGAGAGCAGGTTAAGTCATTGCGCACATAAACGCAGCATCCAGCTTTGATTCGAAAATGAGGATAGAGAAAGTAGGAGGGAACAGAAAAGGGGCTACTGTCAGTTGCCTCAGACACCTGAGTTTCAGTGAGGAAAAGAAGACGAGGTTTAGAAGAGGAGAGGTGGTGTTCTACAGATTGAAAATTAGATCTTAGACCCCGAATATTGCAGAAGTTAATGAAGAAAAAGTTGAGGGGGGTGTCAAGACACTTAGGGTCGTCGACAGAAAGGCAGTCCGACCTGGGGACATTTATGGTCCCCTCCCCAGATGGGGACTCCGAGGTTGGTGTAGGAGTCGCCATGATGATTTTAAAATTTTTGAGTGAAGGGTGTGTGTGTTATTAGGTGCTTGTAGTTTTGTGTGGAGGAAGAGAGTTGTCTTTAGACAACTCGATAACCACACAAAAAATAATTAATTTGACCACATTCTCTCAATATTATCCATACCGGATATTGAAAAGTCGATACATCATTTCAATAGTATCATGATGATCAATGTTCTTTGCATCTTTACGCACCTGGGATTTACTACAACAATATTTTAGCTCTCTTTCCTAGTTAGGGCAGGCTGTGACTGCCCCCTTGTATTGTGAGACACAAAGGGAAACGTTCAGCGAGGTCACAGCTGGGTTTAATGATAAGTTCACAGCACCCCCTGAACAGTGTGATTTTTTATTTTTTTCATTGTCCAAATCAATAGTTTTTATACTTCATTTTAGATAATGCTAGCAGTTTACTCGATAACCACACAAAAAATAATTAATTTGACCACATTCTCTCAATATTATCCATACCGGATATTGAAAAGTCGATACATCATTTCAATAGTATCATGATGATCAATGTTCTTTGCATCTTTACGCACCTGGGATTTACTACAACAATATTTTAGCTCTCTTTCCTAGTTAGATGAGTAGCAACGACATCTAGCGGTTTAGTTCCGAAAACTCCCCATTAGGTGCATGTACTTTTGTGTGAAGGAAGAGAATTATCTTTAGTGGGCAGGTTGTGACTGCTGGGTTATTGATAAGTTTATAGCACCCCCTGATCCAGTGTTTGAAACCTCACTGGGAATAATTATCGTTTTGGCAGGTGTCTACTGCCTCCTCGTGTTTTCAATTATGGTGTAGAGGGAACAATAAGACGCTTTTCAAAACATGTATTTTCATCATGGTTGTAATCACATTCTTTGATCAGTATGAACTGCTGTAATTGATTTAATAAGCAATTGGACATCAGAGTCTCCCATGTTAGTAATGACTTCCTATTTTTCATAGACACATTTAAACACATTTATTTTCATCTAGTTTATATTCTCTCAATCACTTTAAGCAGCAAATTTTGTTCTGTACTCCGAGACTAGAGCGAGCCAGAGTCGGACACTGCGGACTCTAACAGTGCAGTCTAACACTGCAGAGCCTGACATTGCAGAGCCTGACTTAGCAGAGCCTAACACTGCAGAGAATAACAGTGCAGGGCATCATACTGAAGGGACTAACACAGCAGAGTCTGACACCACAGAGTACGACACTGCAGAACCTGATACACCAGGTATTCGTTATATGCGAATACCTGGTTATATGTATATTACGTTATGTGAAAAGCTCATATAATAAGAATTCGCATATATCCTATCATCCCATTAATTATAGGGGTTGCGTTCCAGGATCCGTTTTCCAACCATCTAAATACTTATTCCGGCACCGTTTCACAAAAAAAAATAAAGGAATAAACAAATAAATAAATAAATAAAATAATTAATTAACTAACGAAACACAAACGTTAAACATAACAGTAAAAAACATTAATAAAGATAAATTGTAAAGTATGATATAGAAAGACAATGTAAACAAACAAAAAAAAAAAAAAATTGTGGACCGTGTGCTGTGCGAGGAAAGCGTGAGAAAACATATGCAGCCACCGTTCTTTATCACGAGTCGGCCACACTACATCATCAACCAGCTGCACCACTCCGCTACTCGGATAATAGGAAATCTTACTCACATGTTGAGAGTACTTGGCACATTTAGGTTGCTCGCAAATGATAGAATTAAAAAAATTCGAATTCGCACATATCGAATGCCTGGTGTACTGCACAGCCTAACACTGCAGAGACTTACACTATAGAGCCTAATACTGCAGAGACTGACATTGCAGAGCCTAACACTGCAGAGCATGATACTGTAGAGAATGATGCTATAGACCTTGATATTGCAGAGCCTGACACTGCTGAGCCTAAACACTACAGAATCTGATACTGCGGAGCCTGACATTGCAGAGCCTGACACTGCAAAGCCTAACACTGCAGAGCCTGATACTGCAGAGCCTGATACTGTAGAACTTAATACTGCAGAGTCTGACACTGTAGAGCCTAACACTGCAGAGCCTGATACTGCAGAGAATAACACTACAGAGCCTGACACTGCAGAACCTGACACTGCAAAGCCTGACATTGCAGAGCCTGATACTACAGTCACTAACACTGCAGAGCCCGACACTGCAAAGCCTAACACTGCACAGCCTGACACTGCAGAACCTGATACTGCAAAGCCAAACACCGCAGAGCCTAACAACACAGACCCTAACACTAAACATTCCAACACTGCAGTCTAACACTGTAGAACTTGATACTACAGAGCCTGACATTGTAGAGCCTGACACTGCAGAGCCTGACACTGCAGAGCTTAATACTACAGAGCCTGACACTGCAGAGCCTGACACTGCAGAGCCTAATACTGCAGAGCCTGACACTGCAGAGCTTAATACTGCAGAGCCTGACACTGCAGAGCCTGACACTGCAGAGCCTGACACTGCAGAGCTTAATACTGCAGAGCCTGACACTGCAGAGCTTAATACTGCAGAGCCTGACACTGCAGAGCCTGACACTGCAGAGCTTAATACTGCAGAGCCTGATACTGCAGAGCCTAACACTGCAGAGCCTGACACTGCAGAGCCTAACACTGCAGAGCCTGACACTGCAGAGCCTAACACTGCAGAGCCTGATAAAGCAGAACCTAACACCGCAGAACCTGACACCACAGAGGTTATCACTACAGAGCCCAACACTGCAGAGCTTAATACTGCGGAGCTTGTTACTGCAGAGCCTGACACTGCAGAGCCTGACACTGCAGAGCCAAACACTGCAGAGGCTGACACTGCAGAGCCAAACACTGCAGAGGCTGACACTGCAGAGCCTAACACCGCAGAACCTGACACCACAGAGCTTATCACTACAGAGCCTAACACTGCAGAGCTTAATACTGCGGAGCTTGTTACTGTAGAGCCAAACACCGCAGAGCCTGACAAAACAGAGTCTAACACTAAAGAGCCCAACATTGCAGAGCCTAATACTGCAGAGACTAACACCGCAGAACATGACACAGCAGAGACTGACACTGCAGAGCCAAACACTACAGAGCCTGACACTGCAGAGCCTGATACTGTAGAACCTGATACTACAAAGGCTGACACTACAGACCCTGACACTGCAGAGCCTGATACTGTAGAACCTGATACTACAAAGGCTGACACTACAGACCCTGACACTTCAAAGCCTAACACTGCAGAGTCTGACACTGTAAAGCCTGAAACTGCAGAGCCTGAAACTGCAGAACCTGATGCTATAGAGCCTGACATTGCAGTGCCAGACACTGCTGAGCCTAACACTGCAGAGCCTGACACTGCAGACCCTAACACTGCAGAGCCTGATACTACAGAGCCTTAACACTGCTCTGATGTTACAGAGCCTGATACTACAGAGCCTAACACTGCAGAGCCTGACATTGCAGAGCCCAACACTGCAGAGCCTGATACTGCAGAGCCTGACGCCAAAGAGCCTAACACTAAATAACCTAAAGCTGACCCTACACGATCAATATTATTGCGTAATATTCCGTATTGTACAATATTATTGACATTGAAGGGGCGTTATTGAAGAATGACACATTATATTGAAGACATCAAAAAGAGTTTGATATTTTATTGCACAATACGAATATATTGAGTAGTGTGAGGGTAATATTGCGCAATCTCCTATCAGTGTGTTTCCTGGCTTCAGACCGTCGACATGGCTGGCAAGAAAGATGATCGACCATTCATACTAGAAAACATCAATGTCCATCATGCTGTCTCTCTGAAATCCTTCACACGACTGCCGATATTGTGCAATAATATTGAGCTGTGTAGGGGAAAGAAATATTGCACAATAAAAATTAGTCAATATATTGTGTCAATAATATTGATCCTGTAGGTCCACTTAACACCGCAAAGCCTAACAATACAGAGCTTGATACTGCAGAGCCTGACATTGCAGAACCTGACACTACAGAGTCTGACACTGCAGAGCCTAACACTGCAGAGCCTGACACTGCAGACCCTAACACTGCAGAGCATGATACTACAGAGCCTTAACACTGCAGAGCCTGACACTGCAGAGCCTGACACTGCAGAGCCTAATACTGCAGAGCCTGACACTGCAGACCCTAACACTGCAGAGCCTGATACTACAGAGCCTTAACACTGCAGAGCCTGACACTGCAGAGCCTAACACTGCAGAGCCTGATACTGCAGAGCCTAACACTGCAGAGCATGATACTACAGAACCAGATACTGCAGAGCCTGACAACTGTAAACCCTGATACTGCAGAGTCTGATACTGTAGAGCCTAACACTGCAGAGCCTAACACTGCAGAGCCTGACACTGCAGAGTGTAACACTGTAGAGCCTGACACAGCAGAGCCTAACACTGCAGAGCCTAACACTGCAGGGCCTGACACTGCGGAACCTAACATTGCAGAGGCTGACATTGCAGAGCCTAACACTGCAGAACCTGACACTGCAGAGCCTAATGCTGCAGAGCCTAACACCGCAGAGCCTGATATCACAGAGCCTATCACTACAAAGCCTAACACTGCAGAGATTAACACTGCGGAGCTTGATACTGCGGAGCCTAACACCGCAGAGCCTGACACAACAGAGGCTAACACTGCAGAGCCTAACACTGCAAAGCATGACACCACAGATCCTAACACTGCAGAGCCTAACACCACAGAGCCTGACACTGCAGAGCCTAAGACTACAGAGCCTGACACTGCAGACCTTGACACTACAGAGCCTAACACTGCAGAGCCTGATACTCTTGAACCTGACATTGCAGAGGCTGACATTGCAGAGCCTAACACTGTCGAGCCTATCACTGCAGAGCCTGACACTACTGAACCCAGCACTGCAGAGCCTGACATTGCAGAGCCTGACACTGAAGAGCGTGACTCTGCAGAACCTAACACTGCAGAGCTTGCTACTGCAGAGCGTAACACCGCAGTGCCTGACACCATAGAGCCTGACACTGCAGAGCCTAATACTGCAGAGCTTAACACTGCAGAGCCTAATACTGCAGAGCCTGACACTGCAGCCTAACGCTACAGAGATTGATAATCCAGAGCCTAACACTGCAGAGCCTGACACTGCAGAGCCTGATACTGCAGAGCTTAACACTGCAGAGTCTGACACTGCAGAGCCTAACGCTGCAGAGATTGATAATGTAGAGCCTAACACTGCAGAGCCTGACACTGCAGAGCCTAATACTGCAGAACCTGATGCTACATAACCTCATACTGCAGAGGCTAACACTGCAGAGCCTGATACTGCAGGTCCTAACACTGCAGAGCCTGACACTGCAGAGCCTGATACTGTAGAATCTAATACTGCAAATCCTAACACTGCCAAGCTTGATATTGCAGAGCCTAACACAGCAGAGCGTAAAACCATAGTCTGACACTGCAGAGACTAACACTGCAAAACCTAAATGTGCGTCCATATAAGCGGCATTTTGTCTACCGACATGGTGAGAACAAGGACCGAGGCAAAACAGTCAGCATTTGTTTTGTATATCGACAATAATGTATGAAACTTTGTGTGTTAGAATGTTGAACAATATGTTGGCAACAGGAGTCGATTTAGTTAAGGTGTCCACACCTAGTGTCCCTGAAGACGTGGCTGACGATCCTCTGGTTCATGCCATACGTGTCACGCTGAGTAACCCCTGTCACACTTCTCGGAATGTAAGGGACCTCCTTAACAGTTAGAGGAACGACGTGCATATTGCGATAGAGGAAATGAAAGGAAAACAAATAGCTTCAGTGTCAAATAGCGTGACATTACGTATATAAATCAACAAATCCTGACTTATTGTACATAAAATATATAATTCGAAACCAGAAGTCAATGAATGGAAAATTTCTTGACAGTAAGTGCGTATCCTCTCGCTATCGATGCTAATAGAAGTTTATGTGGACAAATCCAAACCGAGGAGCATGTAGTGTGTGATGATGTTAGGACATCACATATACGTCACGTCAGCAATTCGACTTGTCGCCTTTTTAAAACTTAATATTTTCGTAAACACAATCGCTCACTAAACACAAATAGAATAAGCAGATCTCCCTCACTGGAAAGAAAAATGTTAGTATTCTGTTAAAGAGTTGATGATCCAGTGAAGAGGAGTTGGGTATTAATTAAAGAGAAAATTTGTCTTCTAATGAAGAAAAGTGTTCCAGTGAAAAGAGGAAATCATTGTTTCACAGAAGAAAAATTCGTATTCTATTGAAGAAAAGTTAGTATTTTAATGAAGAGAACTTAGTGTTCTACTGAAGAGGAGCTAGTTATTCATTGAGGAGAGAAAATTAGTGTTTCATCGAAGAGAAGTTTGTATTCCATTCAAGAAAAGTTAGTGATGCATTGAAGAGAAGTTTGTATTTCATTCAAGAAAAGTTAATGTTTCATTGAAGAGAATGAGCTGGTGTGGGGACACAAGCCCACACCCTTGCTGCCCACATTCCATGGCGCGCCTTTCCCGTGGGACTTAACGACGCCTCGGGCGCAAGCCTCGAACAACCACGCAGAGTGAGGTCAACCCTCGTTTTCGCTACCCCTTTGTCTCCACAGTATTCCAGCCTGCTCCACGGCCGGATGGGCTCCCAGGACCTCACGAGCCCTTTACCTTTCTTTCTAGCCACGTGATCTCCCTTCACCTGATGAATCCCAGCCTGACCTGAGGTGGCAGGCCTAGCAACCATTCCAGCATAAGCAATCGTCGTCCAGCCAGCCTCGGAGCTGGACGAGTGGTTCCTGGCGACCTTTCTTAATTACCATTTGTACAGTTCTAGTTTACTAATATATCTGCAGCTACTTTTACAACGAGTTTAGCTGTATCCTGGGCACCTCTACACAGTACGAGAAGAAGCAGAATTACCTAGTACAAGAAGTTTGTGTTCCACTAAAAACAGCTTTGTATTCCATTGAGGAAAAGTTAGCGTTTCAATGAAGAGAAGATTGTGTTCTACTAAAAAGAAAGAGTGAAATCATCAAGCGATAATAAAACACAAGAGAAGATGGATTGATTTTGCTAAACTTACCTGAGAATAAAGTGACAACTACTGACCCAGGTAACAAATCTATAATCATCTTAAGTCAAAGCAGTAGTCGTTACAAGACAGCAAAAAACAAACACATCACATTTAAATATCTACGCAGTCTCTTAACAAGTCTTTAGGAATGTAAAGACAAAAAGGCAGAAAAAAATGTCACAGGAAAAAAGTAGCACAGGAAAAATACAACTAACTGAATTAGCGTAACCTTTCATAATCACATAACATAATAAATGCCTTAACGTACCATTATTATATATGTTACTATTTTTTAAAAGATTTTTTTCAACCTCAAAAAAAAAAAAAAAAAGTGTGACATTTCATTTTTTTTCTTATGAATATTTTTTTTTTCTTTTTAATCAATGAACAGTTTTCAGAGCCATCTTTCATGTGACATATTACTGTTATCTCTTCCTAAGACATTTATTTACTTGCGTATTATTTCTTCTTGAGACACTTATTTCCTTGCGTATCATTTCTTCCTGAGACATTTATTTGAGTGTCGAGTTTCTCGTGCCGTTTATTCGAAGGGCTTTTTTTTTTTTTCCTGCCACATATTCCAATTACTCATTATCATCACCACATTTTCCTTAAAAAGAAAAAAAGTAATGCTGTTGAATTGTAACAAACTTTATAACTGATAAAATTAAAAATGAGTAAAGTAAATAAATAAAAAAATAAATAAACAAAATTATACATTCAATTATTTATTAAAGCTAAACAACAAACACCATATGCCAAGCCTTTTCACACTCAGTGTACAACTTCTTGAAGATTTTTTCATAGTCTTCTAAAATGTTACATCATATACTGTAGTATTTATAATTTTTCGATTTACAGCAACATGACTCTCACCGAAGACATTCAGTGCATCGCGTCTCTCAAGAAGGATGCTTCTCCTGTCACGACCTGTGGCTGCCTCGGATACACACTTACTGGGCGGAATGAAACTTTGGAGTCGTTTCGGTGTGGAATGTTGCTGTAATTTGACACCGTAGTGTTGAGACTGTCAAAAGGCTGTAGAAGGGGCAGTTCACTTTCTTGTTGAGGATGTGATTATGCTGTGTTCGATTTCCCTTCCATCCATTCTAAAAGAAGAGGCATATGCCTGCATTAGGCAATGTAAAAATATGGAGTAACAGTGAAGTGCTTCAAATATGATATTTACTTAGGTTCTTAACTGTTCAGAAGAGGGACAGAAATTCTTGATATCACTGTACCATGAAGTTAGGATAGGAAAAGTAGATACAATCAGGAATTATTATGTAAGATGAATCTTTAAACAAGTTAGTAAAACTAGTGGGGGACATTCTTTCAAATAGAAATACATGGAACTGATATTTATTTTTGTGCTGCACAGATCCACCTAATCCTGTGTAGATTCCTAATGCCTCTCACTGAGGCAGCGTCCTCCAAGAGTTGGATGGCCAGGACACAACTTCTAACTAGAGGAGGCCATGGCTAGCCAAAATAACCTCAATATGCGCCAGTGCACTACCTCAAAACCTCATCTTCCATGCCACAAATCCAATAAACTATGAAAGAAATCAATTGAATGATAACACTAATTTAGAACTTGAAAATCAACTTTATTTTTGGTCGCAAAGCCTTTAAAAACGGGCACGGGGAGTACCACTAATTAAGGTAGGCGCACACTTGTTCGCATCGTACGGACGGCACGCATCGTACGCATCGGATTTTAGTATTCTTTACATTATTTCAAATGGGTCTGCGCGCATTTGACCGCGTCGTACGCATCGGACATCGGCAATGCCGACGAGGATCCCCGAAAGAGCATTCAATCCGATGCGTACGAACGATGCGGATGGCCTCTACGGCATTTGCCGGCAAATGTGCGACCCCATCGTCAGTTGCAGCCAGAGCGCCGTCGCGGTCGGATGTAAACCTTCTTCGGTATTTATTTTATTTTTTTCTGTTTGCATAGCTATGCTTTGCTTATACATAATATATAATGTTATATTAACTCACTGACTGTTTTTAGATTTTTCTCCAAATTCCAGCCTTTTCCTGTTTATGTTGTGAATCCATGTTTTCCTTTTTTTAACTTTCTGTTCTTCTTCTTCTGCCAGCAAACAGCTAACCACTACAATTTCTTCCTCTTCACTATCACTGTTCAACATAAAAAAAAATATGGAGTATGTCCTTCCAGAGAGAGCTCAGCTTCACAACTGCGGGTGGTGAATGGTCCAATGCCGACAATGTGCGCAGAAAATCCAAACCGTCCGATGCATGCCGTCCGTACGATGCGGACCAATGTGCGCTGACCCCAAAAACAATCCGATGAGTACGATGCGTGCCGTCCGTACGATGCGAACAAGTGTGCGCCTACCTTAAATGTTAACCCCACCCTCTCCCACAGATAACTTTTCCAAAGATCCAGCACGCTAAATGTGAAAACTTGTAGAAACGCGTGTTAGTATTTACTAATACCAGTGTAGCCATTTTCGATTTTTTTAAGCACTTTTCCAGCTCAGCGCTTCGGGTTAGGTTGACCAAACCCGAAGAAATTGTATTGGAAATGTTGGGGAGAACTGCCCCTCCCCATCAACAAACCCCACTGATATTTACCAGTCCTGTGCAAAGGAAATTTATGTTAGAAATATTAGAATGTACCAAAGTGTTCCTATGCGAAAGAAAAATTTTATATATCCTGTAAAATTGGAGTTTAAATTAATAGATTCCGGTGTTTGGAATGCCGCGTTCGGTTGCGTTTGGGAGACTGCGTTTGTAGTCTGATGAGTTATGGTTTGTTTATGGGGAGGGCTTGCACGCAGAAAAATAATCCTCGCACACTGCGCATGTGCGAGCCAGTCTCGCCTTGTGATTGGTGCGAGAAGTCTCGGCTCGTGAATGGCCGCCACCTTTTCATCAGCTAACTTAACGTAACCTAACCTTACCTGACCTAACCAAATCTAACCTAACCTAGCCGAAATAATGTGTTATAATAAATAAGAGACCCTGTCCAGTAATTAGGTACAAGGTAGTTAGGTTACAGGGTAGTTAGGTCAAGGTTAGGTTAGATTAGATTAGTTAGGATTAGGTTAGCTGATGAGAAGGTGGCGGCCAATCACGTGGCGAGACTGCACGCACCTGAGTAGAGTGTGCGGGGACTTACTTGCGTGCAGGCCCTCCCTGTTTACGACCAGCGTCCACTGTCACCCGACAAGTCCCGGTATTATTTTACTCTCCCAAGTCTCAATATGGCTTTTCCTACCCTTATCAGATAGAGCTTTTCATTCTGAGTAATCTGAACCCCATATATATCTACCGCAAGTTATTCATAATACTGACAGGAAATCTAAAGTTTAGTTAGGCTTAGGTTTAGTTTGGTTATGGGCGTTATTTTTAAATGATGTTGCTTTTAGAGCAAGCATGATCATCATCTGTTAGTATGAGGGTAAAGAAAATATCAGCAATACTATTATATATAATTCCCATTTATCAAGTATTACACAACCTCCCACTCGTCCCATGGACGTCGATTCCGCTGGCCTCCACATAGGGTGCGTGCACTTTCAATTTTTAAAACAACTAGATGGATTTTCACGTTTCTTTTAATATTGTAAAAAAAAATAATAACTCACGCGTCTCCACATCAATATTCAGTGAGAAACGCTCACTATTAACTATATTACAAGCCAAAATAGATCCGCCTTTTCCCTCCGATCAAGCCACTCGCGATCGCTCCGAAATCACCATACAATCACAGATTTCTTCACTATTATATGTTGTATGACGATTCTGAAGATATGTATGGATAGATCAACTCTTTATTTAGGTATAATTGCAAAGAAAATGCAAAAGTCGATCTATTAAACGAAAAATACAAAATTCGGCAATTTTTTCCTCGCCCCCAAGGGAACCAGAACTGCCAACCTATGTGGAAGGAAAGCTTAGTACAGGATTGCGAGTTTCCAGTTTGCGATTCACTAGGTTTGCGATAGGAACCCCCAAATTTTTTTTTTTAATTGAATTTGCGATATGACTCGAACTCTGCGGGTGACGCGGGCAGTGAGAAACAG
Source organism: Scylla paramamosain (assembly GCF_035594125.1). NCBI lineage: Eukaryota > Metazoa > Arthropoda > Malacostraca > Decapoda > Portunidae > Scylla > Scylla paramamosain. The sequence goes on along the minus strand of NC_087193.1, from coordinate 997,568 downwards.
AGGAAAGGGTGGTTTCCGCTCTTGTTAACGGGGCGGAGGAGGTCGTGACGTCAGGGCCCACTGCGGCGTCACCACCACAACATTGTCGCCCACTACCATTGTTCTCTCTCTCTCTCTCTCTCTCTCTCTCTCTCTCTCTCTCTCTCAAAAAATGAATGAATGAATTAGTATAAAATAAAGACGGACGAGACCGTCAGACTCAGGGATGAAACTGAGAAGGAAAGAAGGAATGAAGAAAAACAGGGTCGATATGAAGGAAGAAGGAAAGGAACGCAGGAAAATTAACACATAGAGCGATGATGATATGGAATAAAGAACTAGTTAAACAACATGAATGAAAACATGAATGCACTGATAATGAGAGAGAGAGAGAGAGAGAGAGAGAGAGAGAGAGAGAGAGAGAGAGAGAGAGAGATAAATGTTTGGTTCTGTGTGACAGCGAAAACATATATACGCCACCTGTACACTCATACTAATTTTCCTTTATCCTTCCTTACTGTGCCTTCCTTCTAACCCACCTCCTTTTCCTACTTTATTCATGATTAAAAAAAAAAAAAAGAGATGTGTGTACGATGGTGGAGAGGGGAGTGGTAAAATGGAATTTTCAAGTTTGCTTAAAGAATTCCAGTTAATCACGTTGCCATATTGAGCATCTCTGATGAGATGACGGTTTTTTCATTTTCCCCATAAGAATAGTGGTTCAAAGTTTGCGATTTCAACGTTTGCAACCCGCACCGTCGACCTATTTATCGCAAACTTGGAGACAGTACTGTATTTACTAACCCGACGTTGGACCTTGCATCCAGTGTTTAACGAACGCGACTGGGTTTAGTAAAACGAAATACGATCGTGGGGGTTGCTGCTTCGTAATTACTAACACGACGTATAAAAAAGCGTCCTTCGCTTTTATATCAATTGGAATGATTCTTCTTTACCTTCCTTCGCTTTACCCAGCTCATCCTCTTTCTTGCTTCCTAGCACTCCGCGCATGGCAAGGTCAAGGCAAAGGGCAATGGTCAAAACAGCTTGGTAGGCGTGGCGGTAACGTAGTGATGATTCAGAATGGCCTCCACGGTACCGCTGCTACTCCGTCTCCACCTCTCGTCAGTGGCTCCCGGGGCCTTAGTGTGTGAAGGTGTGTTGTTCCTTCAGCCGCATTTAAAGGTAATGTTTCTCCGGCTTGTAACACAAGAAAACAAGGGAAATTACATGTGGCAGTCCCTGTATAAAACATGCTTATCTATTTCAACCTATCATCCTCATCCATAAATTTGAAGCTCACTCTTGACTCCACACTAACAGCCTCATTATTGAAGCTGTTTCATACAGCTACTATATTTCAGAACTAGTTTCTTCATTTTTTTTTTTAAATTTGTATAACATTATACAACTTAAATCCGATCTTTTTTGTCCTAATCCTGACTACTAATCTTGAGAAATTTGTTTGTCACCCGTCTTATATCTCTGTTCCACTTACAAGACCTCTATCATATCTTCTCTTAACCATTGCCTCCAAGGAAAGTAAATTAAGAAGCCTCGATCTCCTTTCATAAGGAATGTTTCTCATCCCTTGTATATTTTTTTTCTTTGTACTAAGTGACTTTATTTGTTTATATATATATATATATATATATATATATATATATATATATATATATATATATATATATATATATATATATATACATACATATATATTTATTTATTTATTTATTTATTTATTTATTTATTTATTTACTTATTTATTTATTTTAATATGAGGACAAGAACCGCATAACATATGTATTGTGGCTGTTAGAGGGAACGTCAAGATGCTTGTTCATGATTATAAGTACAGTGGTATCTCGTGATTCAAACTTCATTGGTTCTTTTGGGTTGTTCGAATTGGAAGTGTTCAAACTGGGAAGCAATTTATTCCATTCCAACTGATGTAAAAATAATTAATCCGTTGTGCCTTAAAGATAGAACCTACTTTATAGAAAAAAAAAAATACCGTAAAATAAATATGGAGTAACGTATATTTCGACGTGTAAAACAGCACTTGAATTATCCTTAAAAAGACACAAAAAGTGGCTCATCCTATACGTCAGATATCAAAACAGTGACCTTAAAATTTTACGCAAAATACCATTGTAAATAAACACCAACCTCAAAATGATGAATCACTGAAAGTTCATGGCGTCTTCAGTCTTGAAAGCAGTTGTAGTGTACTCAGTTTTTATTTCACACTAAAATCCACCCCTTGCTCTCTCTCTCTCTCTCTCTCTCTCTCTCTCTCTCTCTCTCTCTCTCTCTCTCTCTCTCTCTCTCTCTCTTTGGGCAAGAGAGAGAGAGAGAGGAAATAGGGAGGGATGAGGGAAAAGGGTAGGGAAGGGGGGAGGAGGCGAAGGAATGGGGAGGAGGAACGTAAAAGGGACTATAATTACATATGAGCGTCTCTTGAACGGGTGTTTGTGTATATGTGTATATGACATTGATCCAGTTCCTGATAATGGTTGCGGCTGACTACACGTGTCTGTACGACCTGACAACAGACTCCGAAACAGCGCTCGCTCTTGTGTTTCAGGGATCTTGGTTATAGTGTTCCTCATGGTAATGTATGTGTGTGTGTGTGTGTTTGTGTGTGTGTGTGTTGGAGAGGCAGAAAAATCTAATTGTGTTTGTGTGTGTGTGTGTGTGTGTGTGTGTGTGTGTGTGTGTGTTTGAGAGGCAGAAAAATTTAATTGTGTGTGTGTGTGTGTGTCTGTGTTGGTGAGGCAGAAAAGTCTTCACAAGGATCGATGCACAACAATATACTGACCTTCCCTTCTCCCTCTTAAGAGGAAAAAAAAATACTAAAAAAATATATATATTTGTATAGTAAAAACAAGTAGAAAATAACAAAAATAATATTTCCTTTTACTTCTTACTTGCTATATCCTATTAACTCTACTCTTTGATCTTACTCCAATCTTCTCCTTTTCAGCCTGCTCCTCCCTCTTAACTCCAATCTCCATTATCTTTATAACTAATCTCCTTCCCTTCCTGTTATGTTCAGCCTCCTTCCTTATATAACCTTAATCCCTTTGCCTTCCTCTTAACTCTCAACTCGTTTCTTAACCTAAACCTTTCTTCATAACTCAAGTCTTCCTCTCACTTCCGAACTCCTTGCTCTTAACCCCAACCTCTTTTCTCATTTAAATCGGCTTTTCGTCTTCTTTGTTGTAACCTCCTTACTCTTAATTCCAATCTTCTTCTTTTTTTTTATGTAGGAAGGACTGGCCACTGGCCGAGGGCAACAAAAATCCAATAAAAAAAATGCCCACTGAAATGCCAGTGGGCATTTCAGTGGGCTTATTCACTCCTGTTCCTGCTTAATACATCCTTCCTCCTACTCTTATTTCTTTCTCTAAACACTATCTTCTACCTCTTGCCGCAGGAGCCAGAATGGTGCCTGAATTCTTGCAGTATATTTCTATATCTAGCAGTATAATTTTAGCAGTACGCCATTTACGGGTGTTGATAAAAACACATTATGAAGGGTGAATTGTTGAAGAGCAAGAGTGTTACTTGTTTGGCATCAGTAGACGTTGCTTTGCATGTCAAGTAATGAAAGAAGTGTCTGTGCCCCGCGCTCGCCAAGTGTATGAGCAGCATGTTGCAATCAAGATTGTATGACTCTTCCGTACGGTCTTCGCTGCCATAAGACTGCTAACGCCGAGCTATGTATAATGAGAGAGAGAGAGAGAGAGAGAGAGAGAGAGAGAGAGAGAGAGAGAGAGAGAGAGAGAGTTCATCAGCTACAGCCAATGACTTTGGGCGAGTCCTCCTATACCGGACAGCTGGGAACCCTCACCCAAACGCTTCCCTCCCTTTAAAAGTTGATGATTCTCACTCCGGGCGTGTAAATTTTGCAGCTCGAGGCTCAAGTGTTCACGTGAACTGTAGTCACGCGCATTAGTTGTGGATTGATAATCATTCTCTCTCTCTCTCTCTCTCTCTCTCTCTCTCTCTCTCTCTCTCTCTCTCTCTCTCTCTCTCTCTCTCTCTCTCTCTCTCTCTCTCTCTCTCTCTCTCTCTCTCTCTCTCTCTATATATATATATATATATATATATATATATATATATATATATATATATATATATATATATATATATATATATATATATATATATATATATATATATATATATATATATATATATATATATATATATATATATATATATATATATATATATATATATATATATATATATACGAGTATATATATTGGTATTGTTCAATGCCTCAAAAACTCAATTCCTCCATCTATCAACTCGACACAACCTTCCAGACAACTATCCCCTCTTCTTCAATGACACTCAACTGTCCCCCTCTTCTACACTGAACATCCTCGGTCTGTCCTTTACTTATAATCTGAACTGGAAACTTCACATCTCATCTCTAGCTAAAACAGCTTCTATGAAGTTAGGTGTTCTGAGACGTCTCCGCCAGTTTTTCTCGCCCCCCAGTTGCTAACTCTGTACAAGGGCCTTATCCGTCCATGTATGGAGTATGCTTCACATGTCTGGGGGGGTTCCACTCATACTGCTCTTCTAGACAGGGTGGAATCAAAAGCTTTTCGTCTCATCAACTCCTCTCCTCTAACTGACTGTCTTCAGCCCCTCTCTCACCGCCGCAATGTTGCATATCTAGCTGTCTTCTACCGCTATTTTCATGCTTACTGCTCTTTTGATCTTGCTAACTGCATGCCTCCCCTCCTTCTGCGGCCTCGCTGCACAAGACTTTCTTCTTTCTCTCACCCCTATTCTGTCCACCTCTCTAACGCAAGAGTTAACCAGTATTCTCAATCATTCATCCCCTTTCTCTGGTAAACTCTGGAACTCCCTGCCTGCTTCTGTATTTCCACCTTCCTATGACTTGAATTCCTTCAAGAGGGAGGTTTCAAGACACTTATCCACCAATTTTTGACTACTGCTTTGACCCTTTTATGGGACTGGCATTTCAGTGGGCTTTTTTTTATTAGATTTTTGTTGCCCTTGGCCAGTATCCTTCCTACATAAAAAAAAAAAAAAAAATATATAT